>NC_061518.1:6667500-6945000 GCF_022379125.1 Scophthalmus maximus
TGGACTCCTATTTAAAACACTCCTTGGAGCTCTGAGCCAGATTCAATGAATCTCAGCAGCGCTTTAATCAACTCCGGCTCTGCTGTTTCCACATAGCCTTTCATGATGAAGAAAGAGAATAAAAATTCATAGTATTTGATTATCCTGAGTCCTAATTTAAAGGAGAGCAAAAGTCCCCAAAGGGTAATCTTACATATATCTAAATTCACACTACAAAATATCAATATAATTTCCATTCGAGGGCAAGTGGATGTGACACAGGTATCACATTTAAAATCTATCTCTCTCTCTTACACAGGCACACACACACACACACACACACACACACACACACACATGATACTAGCCAAGATGAATATGAGTGAATAATTTACAAGCCCCTGCACGGTGCTGCATCAATTTAACACCATCTAGACCCAGTTTGTGTAAACTAATAAACTGATTTATGAACTATATTCAAAACAAAAGGCACGAATTCCTCATGCGCTGAAATTTGATTGGGGCCAGCCGAAGATGTTGACACTGGAGGTCATCTGGACCTAAATGTCGGCTATGCTTAGCCCATCAGCCCTTATCATGATGACTGTGAATAACAGAGCTTTTGGCAGAAAAGGTTAGGAAAGTTGAAGACGCTGTGCAAATGGCAAAAGTGCTACAGCGCAAACAGCTGCATCAGCTGTTCTCACCCAGACAGCTCTTGTACCCAAGGGAAAGGTCACAGCGGTCCAGTTTTAAGGGCCTCCGCTCCAAGTGAGTCATATCAGTGCCCATCACCACTGATCATGTGACGCCCAAGGCGGTAACTGGCAGTTGTCAACATTAGTGAATGCCTGTCATTTATTCTGTCAATTTTGATCCTGTCCTATCTATGTCCTCTTTGCCTGGATCAACAAAATGTCTCCATGTGATGTCTGGGTGGCTAATGCTCACACGGCTTCAATTAGAACACTGATCCCAGTGCAGGAAAAAAAGCGCAGTCGGAATTACATGTGAAAGAAAATGAATTTGCACTATTGCCATGTGTTTCTACCTACACCCACAGTTAATTCTCTCACTTCCAAACTGATTTGTGAATGAACTATGATGAAGACAGCCCATTTGTTCCAATATACACATACATAATGGATATAATATACAACCTTCTTCTTATGGTGTGAGATTTGTTGTATATTTACGACACAGTATGCTGCCTGCTTTGTGCCATACTGTATTACTTCTTCCGTTTTATAGTTTTTGTTGTTGTTTTTTAAAGTGCAGCAATCTTAAAGCAAACATCTGCCACGTTTATGCACCAAGAGTCGGGATGCTATCCAAGGCACATATGGCCCCCCTGATAGGGTGGGTTTACTCTTTGTCTCTTCTGTAAACCCATCTGCCGCTGCTGTTGTTACATCATGTCTTTCTGTACGCCTCGACTTCATTTCCTCACCAGGCAGCCATTTTGTTCGAGCAAAGAATAAGTTTTTTAGCTGGTAACACAGGAATGTTTGAGGCACATGTGGTACCAGATAGCTGGACATATACACTGGAATTACATGTGAATAAACATGAAGTATCACTACGTGCATGTGCATAATTTTATTGATTTGAAACTGAATTTTTTTCTGCCTGTGGTGACCTGATTCAAAGAGTATAACAACATTCTGAACTGTACGAGATCAATGTCAGATTTCTTCCTATAAGCACTATTTATGCCCATGTCTCCAAATCTGACCCATGTGTCATTTAGCATGCGCTGCACACATCTTTCTCCGCATCGAATAACGGCGGGCGACAAACGAGAGAAGATCACGTGCTTCCATTCATTATACGATATTTGCATACTGTGTGACAGTACATTACTTCCAAATTAGTTTCAAAATTAAAATATGCAAATTAGTAACCACATCATGTCTGACGCCATCGGAGCCAGCGCCGGTCATTAGCGGCTGTGGCTCTTTCAGCTTCGTGGCTTCGGCTGCGTGTTTCACTTCCATTGTAGTGCAGCTTATTTTAAAGTAAAGCGAACATTTAGCTCCTGAACTCAAAAGAGTAACTGGTTAAGTGTCGAATTGCCATTCAAGACTGTTTATATAATAATAGAGTTTGTAATATACTAATTTGGTAACAACTGCATTTAAAAATCATCTTTCCAAATATCTGAAATTTCAAACCCTGCTCATAATTACAGTTAGCTCAGTGGACATTTGACTGTCAATCATTTGATCATTCATAAATTATTGACTTTATTTAATTTTCATACATTTATTGTTTTATTTCATGTTTCATAGAGCTTAAACTCAACACTCATCCTTGATTGGGGCCACATTCAAAATTAGTAAAGCAGTTACAGAATGTTATGCTAAAGTAATATGCTCTGCATTGCAGCAATCCTTGAATTTCTTTACGTAGAGTACTTCATATAGTGTTCTATGGTGTACATCAGGGGGAGGGAGAAGAGTAAAGTGCCAGTGTGGATCTGTTGTGGCAAGATTTCGACAGCCTTTCTCTACCGTCAGCATGAATAAAATACAAAGGTTCAAAATGCAATTGTCTACCAACAGCAGCACTTTAGAGGCATGAAACAGAGGCAAACTAACCTTGTTTTTTTTTTCCTTCTGTTGCATCGCTTGAAGGCATATCATTAACTGAAACTGTTGGATGCTGTGCGCTCTCGGTTCACTCGCTCTCAGTGCTGTGCTGTTATGAGACGCTCCAGCGTTTTTAACAGAGCTCAATCGAAGGTTTCTGACAGCTGCAGGACCCCAGAGCAAACAAACAAAAGGATCGGATACGGATCGGGATTTGTTCGGCCAATGCAACCCGTGAGAAATAGTAATCAAATATCATTTAGTCGGGAATACAAATGTTTCTGTTTGTAATTTGCTGTGATTTTGTCTTTATCGTCATCATTTTTCTTTCTTTGCATGTTTTCCCTCACACTTCCACTGGTAATGCTAAAATACTGTAGGCCAAATGATGGATGACAAATGGATTTGGCCAAGGCTTTGCAATAGCCTGCATGCTGTTTTGACTGCTGTGCCTCTCGTACAGTAACACTAAAATGTAGTCTTTATTGAAAACGGCAGATGTGGACACCCTTATGCACTAATTTGAACGATGATAATGACCAGGTTGGCCTTGATGCCCTGCTATTGGTCTCAGTGTTTCCCCGCCCATGTGCTCATATAATGTATAATTAAAACATTTTTTGAATCAACGCTTCATTTTAAATGTTGCGGTGCATTTACAGTTTTTATTATGGAGTCGCTGTGAAGCTGTTCAAGCCCTGCATGTTGCTGTAGCCCTCAGCTGTGATCAGGGACTAAATAAACCCTTTACTTTGTACAAGTGTGTGGGTGTATGCCAACGAGTTAGTGACATAGGAAGCTGATTTGAGTAAACACTGTGTGCTTGGCTGTTGTTCTGTCGTGCTGCAAAAGGAAGAACCAGAACTGAGCCTTTAGCTGCAACACAGACAAAAGGTTATTTGTTTATTTATTTTTTGTCCATCTGACAACCCACTGTCCCCACAGCTATGACAATACTCTGGGACATAATGGAGCCTGGAAGATGGAGTCAGGAACGATGTTTTGCTTAAGGGTCGAACAAAAATTCACTCCCCGTTAATATCGATGAGGAAGGGCCGTACATTCTGCATTTGCTTCATGTTGATCGGAATCAATTTAAATCTGATTGAACTTTGACCTGCAACATCCTGGGGGCACTGCGGCATCCAGCTAATTGCAGAGAGGTCTAGGCTTTGACTCTCCCCAGGCCAATACTGATCTGATCATGTCATGAAACCAGTTGCGCGTAATTATAATGGATTATAATCGCGGCGCTGCTTTGCATAGATGATTCATGCCTGCTTTATTTTTGAAGCCAGTCATTATACAACGACGAAATAGAGAAAGAGAGAGATGCGTATACAATACATTGACCAGTTATTTCAGCAGAGTCTGACTCCCTAAACTGAGGGGAAAAAGTAATCTAGTTGCATTTACAGAATTCAGAACACTTTACTCTTTCTCAAAAATGATTTTAGGCTTGAGGGCATGCACAGCGTAAATATGCACAAACTAAATTTTCTCTGAATGCACAGAAAATCCTAATGCAAGCCAGGATTACTCTCTGTCACAAAAATGAGTGTCCAGGCCCTTCACATGTACTTGTAGGCTGGTCTCTTTACCAAACCTGCCCTTTTTAATACAATAATCCCCGTAAAAACATTGTACTGCAACCGCAGAGCTCCTGGTTGCTGTAGATTGGTTTGAACAACGGTATACTGAGTGATTTACACGTTACTGCTCAATTTTTGCACAGTAATTTTGATTCATTCATCATCAGAAAAAAAAGGAGAGGTGATATTGGATCACAGCTTGAGATGAATTACTACAAACTAACTATGATACACAACAAATACAACACAAGAGATCATGCCTGGAACTGGAGCAGTGGCCTCTCTATAATCGTCTTCTGCACTGTCTATAAAAACATAACTTTTCAAGCAGGAAATTGGAATTTTAACTGGAGGTTTGAAGGAAAAGCTTTTTCCATCAGATGTTTAAATTTCACAAACAACATATATTGTCATATTGTCTCCACAGTATTAAACTCTGATTTGCTATTCTTTCCCTTTTTTCCGACTACATTTTAATCAAAATATTTCAACATAAAATCAATTTCTACATGCTTATAAGATGAAAAGACAGAGGTCAAAGAAATAATATCATAGGATGGACCTGAATGGTGCTCTGGACAGCGAATGCCAGCGTGTACATAGTCGTGAAGCAGTTTTCCAGTCAAAATTGCACTTTGAACTCAAAGTATCAGAGTGAGGTGCATGCAACAGGTTATGTGCTGTATATATATATTCTTCATTTAGCATGTACTGTATGCCTTTCTTATTCATTCACTTGAGTAAAACCTCAAGCGCAAAGCCCTATCATTTGGAAGAAACATGAAACTTTGCATCTCATCGCTTTGAGCTCTGCAGCAGGGTGAGAACAAACGGTGCAAACAAATATCATTATGCAGCTAAGCATGTACTCAGTGCAGACTTCATTGTGATCTCAAGTCAGGCACCATGCCTGCTCAATGTTATCCCCTTTACTGTTACGTTTCCTGACAGACTTCAATTTCGAAGATCCATACAAAGATGTGCAAACAAAGAAAAATGCACGGCAAAAAAACGCAGCGATACAAATATCTTTCGGGGGTGATCCAGCAGTGCATTCGTGAGCGCTTGAGGACTCTGCAACATACCAACCAGCAATACTGTCACTTTGTCTTTTTTGGATTTGTCCCCTCCCTCCCAGCAGGTTAACTGTCCCCAGACAATGAGCCTCAGCCCTGCTTCGGGGTCTACAGAGTGGGAACACCAGACAGACAGACAGACAGGCCTTGTATTCAGGCGGAGCCGATAGGCCTGGCAAGTGTGTCCTGTTTGGCATTTAAAACACCTCCGCTCACTCCTATGTTGCGGGAGAAGTGACGGACCTGACAGGCTCGGTCTCATGGGAGCCGGCGGGCCTCTTTCCAATCTCCCTGGGTCAGCGCAGGGGTGAGACGCCAGTGAGGAGCTCCTGGCTAAAAACACTAATTATCATGGCTGCCTTGCATTTAGTAGCACTGTGTTCAGCACGAGGTAGCATGCACCTCCTGGTCACGCTGTCAGCAGGACTGGCTCTAATTGTGAAGATTGTAAAGCTATGGGTGTTTAGGTTCAGGCCGCCAAAGGCAACTCCCTGCACCGCTGACTTATCTAAATAGATGGGTAAACAAACAGGTGTCCAATGTGCCCTCCCCCAATTTTTGATGACTTGATGTTGTTTGTATTATGTCATTAATGGTCTTCTTTTGAATTTGTCTGGACTTTCTTTTTTGATTGGTGGATCAGGGACCGGTCGTGTCTCAGATCGGGCACACACCAGCGCAGCACTGCTGCGCTCTCACTAGCACACACAGTAATGCCTCTGCCCAAACTCATGATAATTTTATAAATGCCTGAAGGCAGAGTTTGAGGCAGTGGACAAATATAAATATTAATTAACACACCAGGGACCAAAGTAATGCATGAAAACTTCTCTGCCTATTGGCTGCTGCCATATTAAAGTAAAACTCTGGTCAGATTTTTAATGTGGTTTGGAATATGCATTAGAAACATCAAACATTAAGTTCTAAAGTTAACATCTCCGCACTGATATTGAGGGTTTAAGCTGGAAATGAATGTTACTCGCTGCGAGTGCACCCAACTTAAGATCAGATGGTTTGTTTTGACAACGCAATGCGTTTTCCTGACATAGCACGGATACAATTTGAATCAAACTCCATTAAAAAAAAAAGAAGGCACTCACCACATCTATTTAACTTCACGATCTGAATAAAGCCGCTGGTCGGTCTCAAATCGCATCTGATCGATATAAACGGAATCATGCGGTCATCCAGAGAGCGTCAGGGGAAATTCGAAGGACATTACGTTAACCAATCACCTTCACCGTTCCTTTGACTAAAGTCGCCCAGTGTTGGGACACCGGGCATCAATAATTCGCCCGTGTGACAGGTTTGAGGAGGCTTTGGATGCTCCGCACTCCCACACTGTCTCACCTCGTAGTCAAACTTTTGAGAGTGGGCAGCCTGTGACAGGCAGCGGGGAAAAAGGTGGGCTGAGTCTTGACACCGCTCATTTCCTTCCACCGCGACAGCACTAGACACAACAGAGAGAGAACTGTCACTCCCTCGGTGTTATTGCTTACAGTGGCGTCAGAGAAAGTCTTAATACTGCATGTTGCTCGCAATGTCGCGTTCAATTTAGTTGTGTCTCGGCATCCAGCGGTGGGGACGGAGGAATCCAAACTGGGCTTTTCGCTGATTACATTCGCGCGGTAAGGGAACGCCGTGTGGTTGACAAAAGACCATGAAATTGCGGCTGTCTGTCTCGAAAAAGGAATTTTTCCTGAATTTCAAAGCACTCCATACTTGTTGTGCATTCATTTAGCTAAAAACAAATACCACTTCACAAACCGGGCTCTTCATCAAACTGCACAGAATCGTTACATTAAAACATACATTTTAGGAAAAAAAACACATGAAAACACCACTGATTTTGAGGAAAAAGTTTGAATTCATAGAACTATGATTTTACATATAACATTCACACGTTAAGAGGACACAGTCTACTTGACATGTTATTATCAACTTTATATTCCAAAGACCTTGACATTCTTGCAGTCTGTCTCACACACACGCACACGCACACGCACACACACACACACACACACACACACAACTACTCTAATTGCGGATATACTGTACCCATCAACACTCCAGGCCGGCCCCAACTTAACTTCTCAGAGGGATCAAGTTTCCATCCCATATTGCAACATGATGTAGTGTTGTCAGTGGAAAGGCTAAGACATTCATTACGGGATTTTTTTTCCCCGGCGATTGAGCCGGCACTGAACAGGTGCACCAGCATACACGTTCAGCTTAGCTCTTCCGTGTGAGAATCGAAAAGTCAGACACATGAGAGAAGCTCTCTGATCTCTGGTAAGGGTGTAGGAAGCAAACAGACGGGCCAGTGTGAGTTTTTTATACGAGCTGTCTACATGTCCCCTCCATCACAGTTTGGTGCAAGGTGAGAAGAGGGCCACTGTTTTTGTTTTTTTTGTCTTTGTTTTGGGGTTTTTTCTCAGGAATGTCTCTCACGATAAAAGTTGGGGCTACAGGTCGGCACGGTGCGCCCGTGCCGTAAATCAGCACCTGAACTCCGGCGAGTCTCCTGGGTAGTCGTGACTGAATGATGGGTCTATAATTGCAAATTATTTTCGTCATCAGTCAATATATTATGGGGGAGGATAAATCTTGTGGGAGGGAAGGCCACAGTTGTAGGAGCGAGTAGTCACTTGACAGCAAAGGACAAAATAAGTGACAGGCTTTTGAATCAGGAAAAAAAAATAAAAAAGATAAAGTATAATTTGTGATAGCACACCCTCACAGCCCTTTACAGTTACAATACTTCTCCCTTGGAAACAATGGTTATATGTATTGTCCTTGTTAGATAAACAAATAAAACAAATACAAATGAAGCGTGGCATTGATTTTTTTTATTATTGTGTTTTAAGGATATTTACCCAGGAAGAAGGGTATTGTTTTCAACCCCGCGCGTGTGCGCGCGTGTGTGTGTGTGTGTGTGTGTGTGTGTGTGTGTGTATCATTAACTGTATGCTTGGTGTTTGAGTGCACACAGTAATAGCATATCTACTGAAATTAGGGTGAGGTCCGCAAAAACTGTAACGGGCTTCCGACACGAGCGAGATTTCTCCCCGTGTTGCCAATGGCGAGGGTGCTCGCGACAACTACAGCGCGGGAAGAAGTGCTCTATAATTTTTTGGGGGTATATCCAAGTGAGATGCTGAGTCTTTTTGAAGTCAAAAGTTTGAATTCATAAGGATGGGTTTCCGTAAATCTCGGTGTAACTATATTAAACCACTTTATCTGAGTAATGCTGTCTACCCATGCAAAATTGCAGCTTGTAATGAAGGACAGATTAAATGGAATCACGCTCACCTAGTGGCAAATTCCACACCAGTAAGCAACAAATGGCTCTGCCAAGCTCCGAGTGACATTTCTGGGGATTAGCTCATGATGTGAGAGTTCAGGCAGCACCCAGTGGGAGGGACAGAAGCTGAGTATCAAAACACCCTACACACGCGCACGAACACACACACGCACGCACGCACACATGCACACGCACACATGCACACACACGCATGACACCATGTCCACAAATAAAAACTGAAATCCAATAGATAGATTCAGTAAGTAAAAGTGAAAAGCAATGCAACAGAAAATACAATGCCTTTTTTGTATAAAGCAGGTTTTTGGAGAGAGCAACCTTTAACCACACGCGCGTATTGTACTGTGACTCTATTTCTAGTCAGTAATCGATTGCCTTATATACAGTATGTGTACAGACGTGTGTACCTGAAAAGCAGGACTATGCTGATCCCTGTTTTGCGAGAGAGTGAATCACAAATGTGACTTTGCGTTTTTTTTTTTTCTCTTTATTTCTGCTTTCTATTTTCATTTCTTGCTCATTCAGTCACGATCTGACTTGATTGGAATCTTTTGATTTGATATTTTTGCCTTGAAGTTGAGAAGTGGGAAGTCGAGAGTGGAAAAGAAATTATGCAAAAGCCAAAAGTTAAGATAAGGCACACAATAGAGTGTGTGTGTGTGTGGGGGGGGGGAGCCAGCTGCTGCTCATGGAGACGTGGAGGTGCATGGAGGTTTCATCAAGAAGAAAACATGGGAGAGAGGTGACAGGGGGAAAATGAATGGAAGCAGAAATGTGTCGAAGGCACAGGGAAGACGACCTATGGAAGGGATGCCGCGGCTCATCTACAGAGTGCTTCAGCGAAACAGTCCTGACACTCACCTGAGTCAGATTACTGTCAGTCTCCTGTCGGACCACGGGATTCGAGTAGCGCCACATGAAATATGGATGTTCAGCTTGTGAACCACAGATGACTTCTTTTCCCCACCTGTGATGGGGGAGAGTTCAACGCATCTGTCTCGGTGCAATTAGAGGTTGTCTGCGTAATTAACGGCCGTCACACCAGGGCGTATGGCAAGAAACCCCGATGCCGGCAGAGATTTCGTTCTGTGATATCAATAAACTAAGTTCTGCATTGTGTGTGTGATGCCTCCATACAGCTGCAATACGCTGTTGAGCAATGCGGCAGGTAGAACAGTGCACTGAGCTACAAGAAGTATATCTGAGATGAGCTTTTTTTTTTTCTCTAAGGTTTTATGAAAGGAGTAAAAAAATAACTTTTTGCATACACCAATCAGCCAGAACACTAAAACAGGCAACTGGTTTTACTGTTGTTCATTTATTTGAATCATTAATTTCATTTATAAATGAATTTAGAAATACTGAAATTGAGGTGACACCATCTCTGATCTGAGGCCCGATATCATGTACCATATGCACGTTGTGCACATTTGTTAGTTTGTCATGAAAGTGAAACGTTTGAATATTGTATCATCACGAATATGAGGCAGACGGAGTATGACATTTCAAATTCCAAAATTGGGGAACATACTTCGATTTGCCGTGATACTTCAGTGATTAACTAAAGCTAGAAAAAAAACAACAACCTGCAAATACAGTGAGCACTGTTCAGCCACAATATTAAAATTGATAATGATAATGATAACTTGTTTTGTCGTTCGAAAAAGCCGCCGATAAGCCACGATATCAAATCGGTTTGAATGTTGGGGCTTCTGTATTTTCAAAAAAATTTTTTATTGCAGAGTTCAGATAAGTCCTTTCTCGTGAAATTGTTATTTCCGTCATTCGTTCTGAAGCCAATGGCGCAGATCGAAGTTTCACACAAGTGACATGTGATCATATTTCTGTGCAGCGATGCAAGGCACACTCATGGAACAGCTCCAGGTTTCGCCGCTGACTCTAGCAACATGTCAGAGCTCCCTATCCGCCACTGGATGTGCCTTCAGTGCAGGTAGAGTCAAGCAATTAATCCATAATCCTCAACGGGCCGCGATATGGTGAAATCGGACCTCCTCTCACGCCACTAACAACCACCATCAAACTGTGAGCCGGAGGGGAACTCTGTCCTCATATTTCTGCCGCACAACTGTCCTTGCAGAGGAGCGACGGGTGTTTTTCACCTTTTCTCTTCTCAAACTTACTTTATTTCATTTTTTTTCCCCAATGACCTTTTCCCTTCTCTCACTCGCGGAATTAGTATGCATTCAACTTGCCGAGTGATTACATCTCACCCTGTCAACTAACCTTGACTTCACCTGTCATCGCTCCATCTATCTTCAATGTGATATTTTCCTCCTCACCCCTTATTGGTTGTGCTCATATCATATCTCTGCTGGGTACCCGTCTTTCTATTTTCCCCTTTGTCACAGACAGACAGACTGGCAGAAAAAAAAAGTATTCTTTTCTATCAAATTATAATCAAAACTTGGAGGCAATTATTTTGAACTTACTTCTCCATGAAAACAATATGAGTTTGTCTGGCTGCACCTTCAATAGATTCATCATGTGCTCTGCAGTTGTAGTTCCAACAAAGCAGCTGCTCAGGGAGCGTTTGCTGCAGTTTCATCATCGCTGTTTCCGAATAAACCGGGTTTACCAAGAAGAATATTGGACCCACTATTCAAACTTTCTAAGGCGGCACCGTCTACCCAACAACAAGAGGAAACATTTCGTCCTCCACGACTGGTGGAGTCCCTGTCAGCCTGTCACCAGCAAACGCGTCACCTTTGTTGACCCTTAATAGTCGATCTCCCCTCAGCTATTCAGTGTCATTTTAAATACTCGAATGCTGCGGTGAGATGCATCAGCCGACCAAGCAGTGTCAAAACCACATCAACAATCTCCGAGCTGTACCGTGCATGACACATGGATGAGCAGACGAATAATGCAAAGCCTCTTGTGATTTTCTCGTGTGGGCAAGTCTTCAGCTCTTAGTGTTGAGCCGCACTGGCTCGCTCAGTAGCGAGGCAAAGAGTCTATTTATCGGGTCTCAATGTAAAGTATGTAATTGTGGTTTACAGCAGCCCATTTGTGACATGTGACATGTCTAAACTGTTGCAGACTTCAGATGCTTAATGAGACCTCTAAAAGCATTTTATCGCCCCATTTTGTTCCTGATTATGCTACATATTTGTTATACGTTTGATGAAAGGTTTTTGCCTGCAGTAGATATATAGTATCCCCAATAATAAATCCGTAATAAAATGTCCTAAACCATAAAAAAACCACTATAAAAACACACTGCACAGATGTCTCTGAAGTACCATGTGGGTCAATTAAGAATGTCATATAAAAAAACATTTGCCCATGAATAGAGATCTTCCGTCTTCGTGGCAGCAATCAAACCTGTGTTCTCTGGTCACGTGTTGACACTGCAACCAGGAAGCACTCCTTTTTTTTTATTCATTTAAACTGAGACCTTCCAAACATCTGCCACGGGTTCCCGGTGTCACACTCTGAGTTCTAAATTTGTAAAATTCCTGCAATTAACCAGAAGGCATCGACTTGGTTCCTGGTGGATTTCTGCATGAGCTAAACGCCATATGCTTCACTCACAAATTCACTGTAAACACACACACACACACACAATCTCCCCTTACACTCCCCCCCCCCCCCTACACACACACACTCACACACACATTGAGATTCCAACCCATTTCGAGACGAGGTCTGAGAGGATTCATCACGGTGACAGCACCACTTCAACACATTTCTCTGTTTGGCAGAAGTCTCTTTCTCAGCGCTTGTTCCTCGGTTCTCCTCGGTTTCCTCTTGTGTATTGCTCAAAGCACACAGCGGGGGATTAGTCCCCCTATCGCAGCGCTCGCTATACCCCCAGATCAGTTCACCAGGGTTAAGGTGCAGCTTTCTCGGAAGATACCGCTTTTCTTTGTGAGCACTCTCCTGGTGACATGTGAAGGGAGCCCAGTGGAACTAAAATGCTATGATAACCCAGTTAAGTTGCTGCCTCAGTATAAACACTACTTCTCCTGCTCTCTGTGTCCGTCTCTCCGTCTGTCTCTCTGAGCGTCAGGGCCCGTCACGTCTGTATTCCTGCTCGACATGAGTATTTGTCTTTTGCCAAAACACTGCGCGAGACGGAGCATGTGAAGGAATAGCCGATGGAGAAAAAAGAAGAATCGATGAATTAGAGAGCAACGCGGCTAATCCAAGTGTGCAAAAACTTCTAGACACTTTTTGACAAAGGATGGCTCCACATTTTTCGGGGGAAATATGCTCGTTGACTTCACTTCTGAGAGCGGGATGAAAGGGTTTATACCAAGCTCATGTCTGTGCATTAGATACAGCGCAGGAGTCAAGACAAGGGTAGCCAAGCTTGACATCAAGTGGAGGCAGGGAGAGACAGCTGGCCTGGCTCTTAAAATACGTTCACTGACACCTCTAAAGCTTCTCTAATTAGCACATCCGATCTTGTTGGTTTAATCTGTGTGCAAACAGAACTGTAAAATAAGTTGTGGTTTTTAAGGGGGAGTCGGTGTAAGATGAAGCGGTTCACCTTTCAACGGACAAATTGCCACGTTGCCGGAAAAAAACCCCGAAATATTGAGCTTTCAAACTTTTCATCTTTATTCCAACCTAACAATTGTAAACAAAACGCATGAAAAAGATGACTCACCATATCGGGCCTTGGAGAAAAGAGATCGGGTTACTGTATCTCCATTTCAGTAATCACGAAAAGATATTTTGAAAGGGATGATTCAAAGGGGGAAAAAAATGCAATTCGTCAAATTGATAATGACATGGCCTTTGCAGATCTGCAACCGGGGGCTTTACCAGAAAAAAAAAGCCCAGCAGGTACACAACCTCGCTTTAGTTTCGGGGAGGAAAAAAACATCTCACTTGAATGTTCTTCGACCTCCGTGTGTCTGCAGTTACTTTTTCCTTATCAAGTTTACAATTAATAATTGAAAAACAATGAATTAGGGGTTTTAACTACGCATGATTTCATGTTTTCCTTCCATTATCCATTCACTTGTTTTTTTACATCACCATGGCATCCTGCCTCTCGGCCAATTCATGCTGTAATAATTAAGCTCCAGGCTCCTATGATCCAAAACAGGCATCAGCAGGTAGTAGTAGTAGAGTCATTGATCGTGCTAAAAATGGAGAAAAAAAATATTTTTTTCTTAATATTTAACCAAGATTATAATTTTTTCCCTTCCCTTGACCAGGTGCGTTGCGTTACCTGAAAATAAAGGTAAAATAAACACTGATGCAAGGTCAGATTAAATATAGGAAAAATGAAATAATTGTATTGTGTTACATTATTTATCCCAAGGCAAAACAAAAATTGGAATTAGAAATCATTTGCACCTTTCCGGTTGCATCGCTCTTCACATGGCGTTATTAAAATCAATTCATTCATTTTTGAATGATATACAGTAGTACAAGCGGAAAACATGAGCCGAGTCTCCCAAGTTATGACGTGGGCGGGATATAACTGTACCTTTCTGTGATTACCCACTTTACTTACAGCACAAATCATTCTCTTTCCCGTGTAATCCAACAGCCCTCCGACTTTTCTCCTCCCCATTGTGACTAATAATCAGCAGAGAAGGTGCTCTTCATCAGCCCACCCGTCTGCTCACCCTAGCTGTTGGCAGGGACTGCCACCATAATGACTAAGGCTACTCTGAGGCGATGTTTACTAGCTGACAGCAGCACCCTGCTCTCTCTGTATGCTCCAGCAAGCGTTTCCATTTAGCTCACTTCTGAAGCTCCCGCCTAATTTCTCTTTGGAGACAGAAATCCTCTAAACCCCATTGTATCCTGGGGCAACATATTTACTGAGGGCTGGCTTTCCAGTACCTGAGAGAGATTAACACTTCTCCCTGATTTATGAATTCATGCCACCCACCCGCAGGCTTGGTCAGGGGCCCTAACCACTCTACCCTGCCACTTTCCTCTGCACACAATGGGATTCAGATATCAGACAGGGCACACAAACAGAGGCGCATACTTTCTCACATACGGCAGAGCCGGGTTTTAAACAGTTTGAAAAATGCAAACGTGCATAGATCAACCCCCCCCCCCCCTTCAAAGTCCCCTTGAGGAAAAGAGGAACACACGACTGGCAATGATAAAACTGTCCGTCCCCTACAACTGCAGGGGACCAACTCACAGATAAACTTCTTGATCTTTACGGAATCGAACTTGACAGCGTTTGGTTGAAGAAGCTCAACAACCGTTGTTAACTTTGACACGCCGTTCAAGGATTTGCACACAGGTAAGCCAGTCTAAGTCTTCCACTGCACCGTGGGGCTCTAGTCGAAAAGGATCTGTGACATCCGTCTACTGTTTTGGCATCCAACCGTCTCACTGGCATCATTGGCTGTCTGTGTCGGGGGTGGTCGGATGACTGCCAGGCTGAGTGACAGCCTGGTATTTGTTTATCCTGAATAGTCGATGGCTGGGCAACTGTACTACAGGAACAACAAAGCTGCTGGCCCATGTTTCAGTGGACAAGTCTGTCGCTCTTATTCCATCGAGAGGACGCTTTTAAATTGCCCTAATTTTTTGCATTCAAGAATTCACAAAAAAGGTGTCGTGTCATATTTTTCGATGGAGAAATTTGCGAAAGCAGTTATAGAGTTGGAAATACCTTTGGGACATCTATATTTTTTCATGGTTGCGATCAGAACGCATGCATGGTAGCCTAAAGTGCGTGTGTGCGTGTGTTTGTGTGTCTGCGTGTGCAGCAGCACCACAACCTATTGTACTGAACAAAACGGTCAAAATTGTTTTCTTCTTTTGAAATTTTCTCTTATTTAATTACCATTTCATCATTTCATGGCAGTAGATTAAACCACTTCTATTAATAAGACTCCCATTGTCTCATTATTATATGTCCTATTATATTCCCTGGACAGCTCTACATAAATAGAGGAACATGTAAAATGTAGATGCTTAATTGACTGCCCGCCCCCTAATTAGCCGCATAACAATTGCACGTTTCACTGGTTGTTCTTCCACATTCTTCCCTTGTCATCTGTAATTACTGCGACTCGAGCAAGACGTCTTTTCTTTTGAGTTTGCGACACACAGTATTCTTATTTTTGCACGTGAGTTTGTAGATATTCATGATTTCAAAGGGTAATCACCATGGCATATATCACGGATAATGTTGTAATAATGTCACAGGCCAGATTTGAATCTCTGTCTTTTGTTTCCCTCGTCTGTTAACACAACTTGTACCACGGGAAGTAAATGTCTATGTATTGTCCTATAGCTCCCATCTGCTTCTTACGTCTCCCCAGTGGTGGCTGCACATTTAAAGTGGCCTTTGTTTGCCATCGGCATCGAGATTACTATTTACGACTTTGTTGCATCACGGCCACAACTTCACGTATGGATTTGTGATACACGCTCTCCGCTGTGACCTTTGAGTGCTTTCTTACGGCCCCGAAGCACACCCAGAGTGCTGCAGTCTGCCCCTTGTCCAACATAAAGTCAAAAAGTGTCCGAAAGTCACTGCCTACATTCAGCCACTGGTCACTTCAGAATCCAAGTGATTGTGCCCGAGAGCGTACGTACTGTACCTCCGGCACATGAGCCCACTCACCACTCTGTGCCGCACACTCTTCCTCTCCTCTCCTAATGGCAAAATGACCCAAACTCCAACTGTTTTCAACTCCTTCAACTTGTGCTTTAGAATATTGGTCCAATGGAATGGAAAACTAAAATCCATACCTATTAAAGAAAGTTTACGTCAGTATTTTGATGGTGCACTGCTAAATACACTAAAAGCTGACTTTACAAATGATAAAGTGGAGTTTTCTGACTGGACTGTGCAGACGGTCTGACAGCAGGCAAGTGGGGTGGAAAGTTTCAATTGGCTTTTGAATAACTTTTTTCCAGACAAAAGCTAGTCGTCAGTGGAATCCATTAAAATGTTCATTCATTTGACTGAAAAGAGTGATTTGATGATGGAAAAAGCTCTAGATTTGGAGTGGATTATAGATTTAAAGGAAACCTTGGGGACCTTCCCTGTAAATATACAAAACTAATATTTACATTTGGCGTTTCCCACCTGCTTACCGAAGAACATTGTGTTTTTTCCTTGAGGTCCAACAGACTTATTGAATGAATCAGCTTCCTTGTAAAATGGATTTAAAGTCAGGACTGTTTACTAGTTTGTAGTATTTAATTTTGTTGGCTACATAAGTGGACTAGGGTGAAAATAATTGGCAGAAATGTTTTTGCACAGCCACTGATAATGGCATAAATGTTTCCCAGAAAGGACTAACACTGAAGTGGCGGGTTTAGTCATAAGTTACGATATGTTCCCTGCAGTGTGGACTCAAGACCGGACGAGACTCAGTTAGACATTGGAATCCGGAAAAAAAACATTTCCAGACTAAAACACAATCGCAGAGAGAAAAGATGATTGATTAAACTACAGCCAACAACACAAGTGCCGTCTTTCCAACTCCGTCCAGGGCATTTTCTCAGATTTGCCTGGCCTGTTAAGACGACGGGGAAAAAAACACAGCCCTGCGGCTTTCGCCCCTTTCATCGGAGCGCTCTCGACGAGTGAACTGAAAATAACATGCAACATACAGCACATGCGGTAGCGCAGAGATACAGCCAAATATGTCTAGACAATTCATTTTTTTATTCCGATGCATACCCAGTCTGCAGTTGTTTGTTTTACCTCCGGTAAATCAGTCCTCCAACTGCGACCGTTGGAACAGCTCTTTTTAAGAGATTTCTCTTCCCTCGACCATTCATGGTTTCTGTGCATCGCCAAGCTATTTCCCCGCCGCCGCCTCGAATGCAATAGATGGTTTGAAGCTTACTGTTTGTACATGTATCCCGGTAGAGTAATGAAATTGCAAACTTTGCTGGAAACAAGCAGTATACATCTGCCACAACATGTACACTGATTCAGGGCTAATTAAGAGTAAAAGTACCACTTAAAAAACGCCACATCCTGCATTTTGAGCTTGTGAAATCACAGCCTGACAACTGCTCAGAACATGTTTTACCCTCTCTTCCGTTTCATTTAACAGTGCAAGAGCAAAGTAAACTTGCAAAGTATAAAGACGCAAAGTAAATCAGTTCATTTATTGTGTGGCATAGTAATCCAATATTTTCCATGACAACGAGCCTGGTGGCATAAAGGTGAAAATGCAGTGAAGAAGCTGCCAAGCGACTCTGCTATGGAGAGACAACTGGGACACCTGGGAAATAAATAACCACAAATTTGGCATTAACAGTTATTTGAAAAAAATAAAAAATAGTGCTTGCCTGTAGCATATTTTCACAATAAGCCAACATGCTGTTAAAATATGCCACCAACACCATGAAAAGCTTCTATTATCTAGTTCTATTTGCCAGACGTGTTGCTATTAGCACCAATATAATTGTGATATTTCACAGTATTTCTTTTTTTTCAATAATTATTTTTAGTAATTTTCCCAAAAAAAAAAAAAAAATGTTTTTTTGACAGTGATGGGGCTTGAGAAAGAGATTTTTTTGTTGCTGACAAAGCTTTGCAGGATACATGCACCTCAACCAGGGAGTTATCCATAATCTCCTGTCCATCAATGATTAATGGCTAAAGTGGTTCCATTTTCATGGTAGAGAACATAACAATCTTGCGTTGGAGCATTTTTTGTCCCTCTCCACCAAGACCCTTAACAGCTACTCTCCCCCTGAGCTATTTCAACAAGCAGCTCACCCACTCGCCCCCTCCTCCCCTCTGCTTCCTCCCCTGTACCCTGTCAGTTGGTTGTCGTCCTGTGCATGCGTAGTGCAACCAACCATTTCGGTGAACTGTGTCCCTGTTAACATCGCTCATCTTTTAATAGTTTCACAGATACATTTCAACCGGCGCTCGGATACCTGCCCTCAACTCTGCAAAGGAGAGATGGATGTAACTCCTCAACAAGAATTGAGAAATGTAACAACCCCCCCCCCCCCCCCCCCCCCTGCAATTTACTCAAGTCAAGTGTTCAAGTCAACAGATTAGACCATGCATTCATATCTGCGTCAACAGACTCTCACCTTTTCTGCTCACGGTTGAATTACTGTAACACAGTTAAATTGACAAAGATTAGTAAAATAGTAATTCCTGGTTCACGGACATTGAGAACACAAACTTAGGCACAGACCCTTTCTCTTTCCCCTCGGTCCTGAAAGGAATTCTCAGTGGCAGTTGCACATAATCACCACAAAGTGAAGTGAATGGACAGAGTGTCATTTCAACAGGTGACCCAGGACCCGCGAGGACAGTTATCATGAGCCGCTTTCAGCCATGCACTGAAGTATACGGACCTGTTCCTCGACTTTAGAGAGAAGGCTGGTGTGAGATTTGGAAATGTCCGCGAATGTTGTTTCCGGACGTTTTTGAACTTTTTTTTTCCTGCCAGCCCTCCTCCGAGCGAGAGCATGTGGAAAAAAACTGGGGGAATCTCTGGAAGACGCATGACAAGCGAGCGAACGCTCTCCGGCACATCTTCCCGGATTCAATGTACGGAGCCAACTCACCGGATGAGGTAGTTTTGCGGAGAAGGATACTTATTGAGTAATGAAGATAAAAGATGTTTTTTAACATCGTTTTACAAAGGACACATTAAAAACCCTGAACCAGAGAGTACCACAAAGAAAATATGCCTTAATTCCTAAATCACAGTCAAACCAGACAAATAACAACAACAATCTTCCTCTTCTCTGTCAAAAAAAACCTAAAACTTTTAGTTTAGTGGAACGGCGTGCGGACTCACCTCTGATCCACCTTAAATGGGATTTAATCTTGAATGAGTAGGAGGATTATTTGCCCCCGAAGGTGAATCAGCTAGTACAGTATACGCAGTTGCTGACATTGGTTTCTCGGCTCCCTCATCTCGTTCACGGAAGACCTTAAAAGTTGCACAGTATTTGCATTCTGAATATGTTTAACACCGCACCACGAGGCCCGACAGCTACACTATCAAACAGCAGCATTGCCCTTTAACTGTAACAAATCCTCCAACCTAAATGATCACATAGGTGATTCCATTCCTACCCTCTGATATGAACCATACCAGAGTTTAATATCATTAGAAGTGGGGTTTTTTTTAAAAATGTAGTGTAAAATGTTTAAAAAGATGCATCTTGTTACGCTTATTGTCTTGTTTCAAGATGCATTTGTGGCTGGTGGCAATACATCAGTTCTGCTCAGTGGGATTTAATTTACTCTTCTCTGTCACATGCGGGGTAACACTGAGTGACACCTTCCCCCCCCCGGGGGGTTATCTCCAGCTCAGGCCGAGAACAATCAAAGTTGGCTGTTCGGGACATTGGTCTTCGTGACATTAAACATTTGACAATCTGACTAAAACCAGTTACATTAGATTGGATAGGGACTCGTGTTTTATGATATGATCGCTTGCCATCAAGATATTACCAGCCTCTTCAATCACAATGTATTCCCCTCCAGCTCCATCCCCCTCCTCTTTTCAAACTTGCCCGAAGACCATTCTTTGGAATACAGCCGCAAACAGAATGCGACGCAGATAACAATTTTTGTAATATACATGTTGCTGACTGTTAACTTTAATAAACTGTGTTTTCTCTCTACTTCAGTGTCACTTAGCTTGATTAGCTGTTTATCTATTTTTCGTTTTCGATATCGCACTGCCTATTCACATCAGCGTCAAACACAACAGTCGTCCGTGGAGAGGTTTTTATTGTTAAAAAAAAGAAGAGCTCTCTCTCTCTCTCTCTCTCTCTCTCTCTCTCTCTCTCCCGTACAGTGATATCGTCAGTGATGGCAATAATTGTCCAATTGCAGCTCATGACATGGCAGTAATTTGTGGTTTAGATGTTGGGCAGGGGTGATGTTTGAAGAATGAAAATGATTAAATGGTTGTTCTTGTGCTGCCAGAACTGTGCTCAAAAGCCAATTTAATTATAGGAGATGAATCTAATCGAAGGCGAATAAAGAAGCACAGACCAAACCCTGTGATCGGCATAGAAAAAGCAGCTGTCTCAAGTTTTAAGAACTGATCACACAACAAGTAAAAAAGGCAAATGACGTATACAAATTACACATTTTTCATGAACTCAGTATGTTGAAGCTGAGTATATATGTTACTATGAAAGCAATGGCAGTCAGAGTTGGGAGGAAACTTGTCTATCATCAGTAAATAGATGTAATAAGTATGATTACTTCACAACAATTTGTGGTGAAAGTCATCGTTCCTTCAGAATTTGCTTTATCGATTACTTCTACTTAAAAAAAATATCAATATTCAATTGATATAATTAGTTTTTAACATTCTTTACGTCGTTTTCTGTCATTTTAAATGCACATCTGCTCTTTGGGTAATGTCTGAAACACATTCATTTGTGTAAGTTTGACTCGCTCCACTGTTTCGCTCGGCGATTCACTTTTAAAATTCATCCCAAATTCATCCGTCCTCACCGTCTCGTAGGACAGTTGGAAAATTTCTTGGGGATTCTGTTGTTTGTGAGGCGGATTTATTTCATTTCTGTTTGCTTTGGTCCTATTTGACCTATAGAACTCTTGAGTCATCAGAAAATAGACTCTTGGTTGTTTTATAGTTTAGATCTCGAAGTTAAAGGGTTTTGTCTGGAAAAGACAAACAACTTTTCCTCATTATATCAGTTCCGAACACGCCAAAGACTCATTTAAATTTAATCTCAGAGTCCATTTCCATCCGCTTTTGCCTTTTTTGCTCCGTGCGTGCGTGCGCGCATGATCCTGAATATGTGTGACTGTGCAAGGGATCTTTTTGTCTTACTGCTCTGAGTTGCTTGTCTGCAATGTTTTTTAAATCATTTATACAGCACTTTAGTCAATAATGGTTGTTTTAATGTTTTATAAATATCCCTATCTCACTGCACTCTCTTCTCTGTTTATTCTGGGCACTCTCCTGTCATGTATTATTTCTGCTTCTTTGTAGTTAAGGGACTCGCATCGATGTACATCCAATCCACGATAGCGAATGTACAACATGGCACAGAAGTATTCAGGGCTCACTTAAAACTCATACTTTTTTTTTTTTTCCAGAAATGTATCTGAGTGACATATTTATGATTCATCACAAGCAAACATTTCTTCTGTGAATCGTTTTTGTTTAATTAAGTTTGATTTTGCACAAACTGTGAAGAAAAAAAAATCACTCTACTCTAATTGCAGAGGGACAAGCGCTGGTCCTAGAAGTTATTCAGTGTGTTGCGCTTGTGTCCTCCATCGCGTTGTTTATTCGATTTGTCATTTAATAGAGTGACCTACAGACAGAATATCTCATTTCAAGTCAATGTTCCGGAGATGTACCCAGTAAGGCACAAGCTAAAGTGGGAGTCACCTATGATGAAGCATGGACGTGAGAGATGGCCATGAGCCATTCAGTGATTTCCCTTTTACCGGCTCTACAATCCACAATAGTTAGTGGCCCAATCTAAAAGTCCCTCTGCTCCCAGGCGCAGTGCCAAAGCATTATTTGCGCCACGTTAACTGAATGAACAGAAAAAAACCCTATGATAAGTTATCTTCTACACGACAATATTTGTGTCTTTCCTTTAACTTAGAAAACGGGAGTTGTCTGTTGTTGCAGGTCAAAGCAATTACATGTTCAGTCATGAAAAACAAAAATGCCTTTGGAATGGAGCGAGTGCCGGTGTGTTGCATTATGGGTTTGCAGCCTTGATGTTGCTAGGCCAGTGAGTGATTTCAAATCTGCCTTTAGTAAGTCTTTCAGATAAGGTTAATCGGCCTGAAAAGCGTGGTGTTGTTTTCTTTCCTTTTCTCCCTCCATGTTGAGTTGCTGACGGCTGCTGCAATATGTCCTGCTGCCACGGAGGCAATGATTTCCACGACGAGTGAAAACGAGCTCTTCGACTGCGCACCGCGGCAATGATACAGCGGAGATCTGTCAAACAGCCCGAGAATTCCGTCTGTCACCGACGAGGAGGTCAGAGGGACCGAGGGTTGAAACAGGTAAACTGTCAGAGGAAATAGTTACGCGAGACGGGAAATTGACTCACTTCCGAAATCTCCGTCCGCTGACCAGTGGCCACCGGGAAGGTGAGCGGTCTGCAGACAATCCGGCCGAACAAAGTGCTTGGTAAGCAGCCAAATACGGTTACACTGTCAGATGGCTGTAGGAGAAAAGTGCAGTTCAAATCCATTCAATGTAAGTTTCGTTTTTTTTTACCAACCTTATTTTGTATAGTGCACAGTGCGATCACACACTTTTGTTTTGCTGCGAGAAACAGCGTTCTGTGTGTAGCGACTGACCCCCAAGCGCCCTTGAAAGATTTTTTTTTTTTTGGAGATCACCATCAAGCCACAATCACACACACACATCGGTTTCGCTGGTAAAACTTTTTTTTCAGTACAGCACCAGATTCTGCAAAAAGCTCTGTGTTTGTGTGCAACATCAGACGTGTCGTCGTTGCTAATTATCCTGCAGTTTCCACTGCAGAGTAAACGAAAAGCCTCTTTGGAGATGGACGCATTAAAAAACACTTACAGCTCCACATCAATTCAAACTTTGCTGTCTGCCTAATAACTCCCTCGGGACGGCGATTTGCTGCCAGTCCACCACTGGCGGCTCCATCCAAAACACTAGGTAACCAGGGCAACGGCTGCATCCTTAATCATTTATTTTACGGGGTGTGGCCTGGAGCTACATGCATCCTTGAAATACAATACAGGAGGACATGAAACTGTGATCCGCAACTTGAGGTTCTGGATATCGTTTGGCTCAATACTTGCATGACAATTCCACATGCAAGTGTGACCGTGAAAGAAAATCGGTGCATTTGACATGCCCCAGATGCACTGGGCGAGGGCACGGTTGACAAAAAGTAAATAAGAAGATATGCAACATGCAACAGAACTTCTTCTCATTATATTTTGAGAGATTTCCGGTTTTCCCCGTGTCGCGAATCCCCTCTGTGGTCCTCAGATCGTTTCCCTCTTTGGAAACGTGAGGGGCCTAATCATCCTTGCCAAGCATCCATTTAAATTTATTGGGAGCAGCTCGTGTAGCGTGTGAGATTCAGTTTCTGATTTTCTTTTTTCTTTTTTTTAACATGAGCAAACTGTTTTGCTTGCCGTCACTCTGAGAGCGATCGTCGAGCGTGGCCTCTGTCGCGACAACCTTCAAGCGTGGCGAGGAAGAGGAGGGTAAGCCGCCGCATTTTGGCAAAACTAATTAAGCCAATCTGGCTGTGATGCCACTTATTTTCCTAATGATCGGCTTTCCATTTGCTCCTCTCTCTTTTATTTATTTATCTCATTCTGGAGTATTTACACTGTTTAATTATTTTGTCATTGAGATTTAGAATTTGTTTTTGTGGCCAAATGAAGCCTCATCGGAAACCGGTTTGATTCGATGACAGAATGGCTTAATTTGTGCTTCGGGGCGACGCTGAGCAGCGGCCAAACGGATCAAAGTAGACTTCACCAAGTTAACTCTCTCAAACTCACTTCCACCCACCAACGTGCGGAACTCCAAAGGCTGGAGGCTGTCACCGCTGACTGTAAATTAGGCTCCTCTTTTTCTTCTCTTTTTTTCATGACGTGCTCATGCTGACGATCTCAAGTGCACGCACTGTGTCTACAGCCGTCATTTGTTGCGTCTGTGCTTTACGGTGGTCGGTTTATGGAGAACCCTAATGCGGCGAATGGAATCAAAAAAAATGGATTTGTTCCTATGTTCAGCACCGCGGACAGCGAATGCTGCGACGCTCTCAATGACCCTGCACCTGCACTTGCTCCAAAGTGCTGTTTTGGGAATTATGTGTATCAAATTTAAGAGCTTTTGTATGAAAAAAATCGCACTTGGAAAACACCCTTAACCTTTAAAATCCATCATTACCGTGGAAAAGGGGTCCTCTGAGGTCTTCTTCTTCTCAGCAACCACATTCGCCTGCATATTACTTACTACTGCGGAGCCTCGTTCTCACTTCAAATCACGTTGACTCAATCGGCCGTGCCCTGATTACCATCCATCTGCTCCTCTCGCTCGCTTTCATGTTCAGCTGATTTTGTTTCTTGTTTCGTTTGTAAAATCCTTTTTTTCCCTTTCTTTTCTCTTTACAGTGCTAAAGATTGAGGAATATATATTCAAGTCACAAAGAGACATCAAAACATCTCTTTTCGCTCCACACTCTGCCATCAGACTTTAACAAATCCCACACTGTGTACGTTTCCCGAGTTCTGATGGAAGCCCCGTCCTACGCATCAGTCTTACCACTTTCCTATATTACATCGAGGATAATTAGTAAGCTCACTTGGAAAAAAATAAATGAAACATTTGAAGAAAAAAAAATCAGATGAGGAGACCAGGACGCAGACATAACGACAGCTTTAAAGGCAGGAAATCACCCCTGGTTCGCTGTCATGCCGGTGTTCGATGCCTGTCGAGGTACATTAATTATACCTTTCGCACTCATGGTTTCTGTGAGATGAACGCGAGCGCTGCGCTGTGGAGAATCGACCCGATCTAATTTTGTCGACATGTTGACAAAAGTGTCAACACCTTTGGGGCGTAGTGCAGTGCTACGGATCTTCCCGCGAGTGTGAACTGGTCACCAGTACCGAGGGAGGTTTTAAGAGGTTGGAGAACTTCAACAAGTTGGTGATTACAATCATAAACACGGGGTCAAGGTTGTTGGGGGGGGGGGGGCAAACAATTGTGGCTTTCCTGTCCTGTGTCAAACTGGTGTTTCGGGAACCGACTCGTCCACCCCAACTTTGTCGCTCAATACACTTGACCACCACCTGACGTCCGCCATCGCTCCCGTCGCGGTCACGATCATTAGGGCCCCTCAAGGTCGCCTCACCTTAAAAACATTGGCTCACAATAGGTTGTCTACGCAAACGACCTGTGGCCTCTGAAGGTTAACGTAGTCTCCATGTATATCACCATGCAGTGCTTTTTTGTCTCATGTGAAACAAAAATGATATTTAATAAAGATAACAATTCCTTTTTACATGTCCCTTAATACTGTGTGGGTGGGTAACATCAATTGCCTTACCATCAGGAGGACTACATGCTAATGTCTCTCTTCTGAAGGCAACTTCAATCTGTCTCAAATCCCAACGCTGCTTGCAACCGTCTCAAATAAACTCTCTTGAAATAAATATTTCATCGGCATCCTGCACAAAGGTGAGGAAAGCATATTGATCTTATGGATTGATTGATTGATTGCCAGTCTTAATTTATCAGAAGATAGTAAGTCCACAGACTCCTCATTTTAAATTTTGCACTGAATGAATGGAGTCATTTTCTTTTTCAAATTGTGTAAGACAATACACTCAACTGAGAAGATAATAGTGCCGGATATCTCCCCCTGGATGCTGCCGTGTCGTACATCGATTACATCCATATGCTGATGGAGCATTTTACATATCGGACGGAGAAAAAAGTAGACAAAAACCAGTTAACCCGGGACGACAAGAGTTCGCGTGTTTGAGAGAAGAACTGGCAGGTAACACGTCTCTCACAGACGAGACACAAAATCATTATCCTGCCAAGAAGCAGGTCAATGATCACAGACCACTGCCGTCCCTGGTAATAGTCTGCCTACAGAAACAGCACCATGGACAGCGCTAACAACGCTGCCGTTGTTTAAGGATCAAAATGATGCCTTATGTCCTGTTGCTGCAGGAGGGCTTGTGTGTGTGTCGTTGCGTCATAGATTTACTTTTATGCATTTTATAGTTTGCTAACTTTCACCAATAGATTTGTCAGCAAGCCCATTTTCAACATCTGATATTAAATCAATAACGATAACAGGATAGTTGTCTCACTGAACTTTGGCTGATGTTTTACATCTATGTTTTGTTTCTAGTAAAGTATGACTCCTGTCTTTCTTTGCTTTGTTTTACATGCACTTCACTAATAAAAGTAATTAGAATAGATTCTAGACTAGACTGAGTTATTCCAATAAATTATAACTATAAGTAGTGCAAGCCTTTCAATAATCTAATCCTGCATTTCTAGTGGCTCGTATATATTTATTTATGAGTTGTATTGCTCATCGTGCTTATATCATAGCTATTCGAGAATTGTGTAGAGCATTGGTGTCCGACATGCCATGAAAGGCGGTGGGCACAGCAACAGTCCTGGCCAATAATTGATGATTTATATATGATTATATTAAATAATTTATAAGTATATAGACATGTATTTCATCATATATAATTAAGGTTGAATGATTTCGTTTCCATCAACCGAACTGCAAAATATTTATAGTGAACAGAATTCAAAAGGTACATATTTTGGGTATCTTAAAAATATTTACGAGCAATGCTTTCAATAGTTTGTGTCGGATTAAGGTTCGGCAACTAATCCGCTTCAGTAGGGACCAGGGAAAGACCACGGTCTGGTTTTTGGAGAGTAGGACAAACCTCAGCTTTCACTCTACGAGACAAATGTTTTATAATCACGACCAGTCAACTTCATTTTTTAAGCAATAAACCACTCCCTTTCCTTTATTATTAGCCTGTTACGAGTCAAATTTAAAATCATATTGTCCTGCAATAACGCTGCACTGCAAATTCACATGGTTAGCCCAATGTGCAGCACTATTCATTTGGGAAGACGGTGATTCAACTGGCCTACACACTATTCACTTAGCGCATCTGCCAACTGTGAGTCAATCTGCCCGGTAAGAGTCTGTACGAAACCGTATGCACGCACCGTTTACTCACAGCAGTTGTATTTATGCGGTGCCGGCTGATCCAGCCTCGGTAGGCAAGCTGGCATCGACCTTGGGGCGATGCGCTTGATCTTCCCGCACGCCTCACCTCTTAATGATAAAATGAGAAAACTGGGTCGGAGATGTACATTCCCACCAGAAATAGTGGGAAGTTAACATCTTCAGCCGAGCACCAAGACTTCCAACTGGGAAATCATCTCTAAATAAATCAAATGAGTTTCACAAATAGGTGAGGAGCCTATGGGAGGCCCAGGTTTGCTCCTGGGAGGAATGAACAAGTCTGGATGATTAACTGAGAAATGAATGACCCGCTCGTGTATCCACTGGAAACCTACTTGAGCAATCAAATGGGTCTAAATTAAATGGTATTTGGTACGTTGAGTTCTTTATAGAGAGTGATGTTGTTTTTCATGACTATTTATTATCTCTTTTCTAGGAGTTTGAGCTTAAAAACAAAGCATGTTCAGGTTTCGGCTGCATACGATCACTGGGAAACTGAAAGAGTCCTAATGCACTTGGAAGACAGAACACTATTATGGCACTAACAATACGCAGAAATTGCAAAATGAGCGCCTTCCATTTGTCTAAACGTGCCAACGCTGGGACTTTTGAAACTCGCACAGTTTGCAAAAGAGAGAAATTCCTGCGAGAAAGAGGCCGAGAGAAAGAAACTGAGCGCGAGAAATGATAGTCCAGAGACACGGGACAACTCACCAGAGTTGGGATCGGAGTTGCCGTCGGCTTCGGTCCTCTTGTCGGGGGAGGCCTGCTCGTAGAAGTCGTCCTGCGCCTGCACCAGAGGGAGAGGTTGTGTGAGGAGGGAGCCACTGCCTACAGGCTCGTGGTCCCCCAGACCGCTGTCACTGCAGCTCTCCTGGGAGCCGTCCGGCAGGTGAAACGTGACGCGCCGCTGCGACTAGAACCAAGAGCACAAAACAGAGCCTCTGGCGTTAGTGCTCTGCTCTGCACCCTTAAAAAAAATTTAATTCAAAAAAATTCAAATTGGGCTTAAATTTCACACTGAGCCACGAGTGCTGATCGGTGCCGTTTGAAATAAGCAGTCGTTGGATTTTTTTCTTTGCAAATGCTAGGGGCTGCAACTCACGATTGTTTTCACTCGATTTTATGGATTCGTTGTTTGGTCCATAAAATGTCACAACATGTCGAAGAGTGTGGAGCGTGTTTCTCAAACCTCAAGGTGATTGGTTCAGTTTCATAGTTTAGCCATGTTCGCGCACCAAAGATATTCAGTCCACTGTCACAGAGGAGCAAGGAAACCAGAAGATGCTCACAGCGAGGAAGCCATTTTGACTTGTCTTTCATGAACAATAGTACCGATTTAATCGATTATCAAAACAGTTGGCGATTAATATAGCAGTCGATTACTAAACGATTAATCGATTGACTGTTGCAGCTCTAGTAAATATTACATTAAAAAGAAAGGAAAGTATCGACGAATAAAAAAAAAGGTTCATTTCACGTTTCCACCGGTGTGATTGTTGAATAAAAGGTCTGTTTTGACTCAGGGACTAGCTACAGATGGGAAGGGGAGTCAACACATGGTGAATAGTCACGTCTCACTGCACAATGACAACCAATAACGGCATGCAAATTAAACGCCATGCACTGTAACAAAAATCCAGCAAGGTGAAGAGTGCAAAATTTGTGAGCCTTTCATAAACACACAGTGTAATTAATGTCAGGCGTAATTAATGGAGGCTACCATGAAATTTCCAGATATCGGCGGCGTCATATTACCACGTCTGCGAGAAACTGCTGCAGGGGCGTTTTTTTACGGCCGGATTTTTGTTTAGTTTGTGTTGTCAGTTTTGTTTGGGGTGTTGGCAAAGTCGAAGTGGCCTGCAGAGTTAACAGAAGTCACCCCCAGGGTGTCCTTCCTCCCACATTCTGCACTCTCACTCACGAGTAGAATTTCTTAACCCACAAGTGCTCCTGGGACATGTCGTATAGGCCTTCTGTTGGAGATATATGCTTGCAAACACACACACACACACACACACACACCCACACACACACACACACACACACACACACACACACACACACACACACACACACACACACACACACACACACACACACACACACACACACACACACACACACACACACACACACACACACCATCCTTAAAGCCATCCTGATTGAATTTCCAATTGTTAATTCCAAGTGTCTTTTCCCCTTGCTCTAATGACATTTTCCTCGGGCTTTTTCATAAGTCCAGATACGAGCCCGCAGCTAACCTTTCGTGGGCACAGAGAGGTCCCTGCCACATCCTTCGCCGATGACAGACAGAGGCGGGTTTTACAGTAATTATTGGCAAAAGCAAAGGTCACCCAATCTGCAGTCTAATGCAAATGACCTCATTATATATTTTAAGGACTGCTCGTGCAACATTCAGTTAAACAAAGAAAGGGTGAATAAAGAATGGAAAAAGAAAAGATTGGGCATTTTGGGATTAGCAAACAGACAGAAAAAAATGGCACGATAGATAGATGGATAGATGGATAGATGGATAGATAGATAGATGGATAGATGGATAGATGGATAGATGGATAGATAGATAAATAGATAGATAGATAGATAGATAGATTGATAGATGGATAGATGGATAGATGGATGGATAGATGGATAGATGGATAAATAGATGGATAGATGGAGAGATAGATAGATTGATAGATGGATAGATGGATAGATGGATGGATAGAGGGATAGATGGATAAATAGATGGATAGATGGATAAATAGATGGATAGATGGATAGATGGATGGATAGATGGATAGATAGATGGATAGATGGAGAGATGGATAGATAGATAGATGGATAGATAGATAGATAGATAGATAGATAGATGGATAGATGGATAGATAGATAGATGGATGGATAGATAGATTGATAGATGGATAGATAGATAGATAGATAGATAGATGGATAGATGGATAGATAGATAGATGGATGGATATATAGATTGATAGATGGATAGATAGATAGATAGATGGATAGATGGATAGATAGATAGATGGATGGATAGATAGATTGATAGAGGGATAGAAATGTAAAGGTCTTGCAAAACAGTAGGATTTTGGATAAATGTCACTGAGGCAGGTGATCAGATGTGGCATTTCAAACGAAGATGCCAGAATGGGGAGAAGGAAGACCTCATCCTCCTTTTGTTTGTTTGCGTGACGGCTATGCTTATTAGGCATCGGAGCGCTGTGGGTTTCACATGAGGCGAGGCGTGCCGAGTGCATGTGGTTCAAAGGCTCTTTATGGAGAGCGTGAACCCAGTGAAACGGACCGCTGTCGACGCCAGGCGTAAAAGTTCTTTCCGCGGCGAGCCCTAACGCTCTGACATGCTTTGGTGCCTCTGCACCTAATTAGCAGCGGCTTCATGTGTTTTTTTTCTTCCTCTTTCCTGCTGATGCCAAAGGAGCCGGCCTCGGGCAAAATAGCGCATCTATGTGTCGGCTGCGCTCAGGAGTGTCAAGGTAGCAATATCGATACCGGCAGCTTTTCTTTCACCTCTCTCCGGCGTTTCACCAAGACAACTGTTTATTTTTTTGGTCACTTACTTAGGACTTCTATTTAAAAAAATACACAAATAAAAAGAGGAATGGAAATCGCAGTCAAAGTGTTGACTTTGTATTGATGCCTGGATGAATGCATGTATCGAATGAAAGAAATGCTACAACTGTAAATGACCAAAGGTTTTTACAAACACGGCTCTAAGCCATTAAATCAGGGATTGGGAGCAGTGGGCGACTGGCTACAATAAGTATGCATGCATGCATCAGTGAAGTGAAAACCCTGATTAATACATGGACTAAGTCAACACACAAAGAACTGCAGCGGCCTCTGTATCAGACTATGTCTCCTGTTGCTTGAATCCCAGGACAAAAAAACCCCCGCCCACAGTAAATTGAATTTTCAACTCATCACAATATAAGAACACAAAAAATTTGATGTTACAAAACTGTCTACTATTACTCCATTGCACGTAAGCCAACATTATGAAATTATTGAGACCTCTTTGAAAAGTAATTCTCTATAACCCGGGTTGTTCCGTTCATAATTTCGCCGCATTACTAGTTTTCTGTATGAAATGCACCGTGCGCGTCCGTGGGCGCCGGCATCCGTGCACGTGTGTACTTGTGGGTTTGAGCATGTTTGGAGACATTTGTATTTCTCTGTTGCTGACAGTCACTTGTAGTAATATTAGCATAAGACCGGCTTAAACTATCCCTGCTGCCAGTTTACAAGATATTGCGGCTTACCGCGCCTGCTAACCCTTATTATCCGCTTGTTTTTATAATTTGCCTGACCAAACACGCAGGCTTACGAAAAAAAAACAAAGCCAATAGCAGCACTTTAGGGTTTCAATTCCAGAAAGTCTATAAATAATCAGGAATAGGAGAGAGTCCCTGCCAACCGCTGAAGCATCAATCACAACTTTAGAAAAAATCGTGCTATGGGAAAGTGGAGAGTTTTATCCTCCAGCAGACCGAACTCCATCCAATGTGTTCTCCAAAGTTTCAAAATTAGTCAACACTCATGTGCTCATTGAAAATGCTTCTGGGCTCTGTTAGTTTCTGTACAGGTAGATATTAGAAACTTAATGAGTCGTTAAACTTTCATCAGATACGTTTATCCAAAGTGTGCATTTTGGTTTCACCTGACTCAGGAATGAGATTAGATATTGACCTTTTTTTTGCACGAGAGCAATAATTAAACTAGATGGCAGAAGGGATAATTGAATCAGCCACTCGGAAAATTCTCTCTATATATACCGTTCAATTTTGACTTGTTTCTACACTGTACTGTGCAACTATCGCACCACATGCAATCACAATGAGTGGGTTGAATGCAGGATCACTGTGCTCTGATCTCACGTGACAGGAAAAAAAAAAAAAAACACAGAACAAATAGGTGTGGGCCTCATGGCTTCCTCCCTGTCCGCCTCCCTGTCCCTCTCCGCCCGCGACCACACGGAGCTCGGTGTGCGAGTCCAAGACAACTTCCGTGTTGCATATTGACCACAATGCAACTGCACGCTTCTGTCAGGCGGCCGATTAATGAGAGGAGGCACACACTGAGCAGAAGGACATGTGTGTTCACACGCACGCACGCACGCACGCACGCACGCACACACACACACACACACACACACACACACACACACACACACACACACACACACACACACACACACACACACACACACACACACACACACACACACACACACACACACACACACACACACACACACAGAAATGTACAAATAATGCAACCTCCTCACCCGCACAAATAATCTTATCTATCAGCAGTCTGACACCTGCGGTGAGAGAACACTTCCCACGAGTCCTTTCTCACAATCAGACCGCTGAGGGAGATCAGTCAACCAGGAAAACAAAACTCACAGAAATATCTCTTTCTCTCTCTCTCTCTGGCTCTGTGTCCTTCCCTTAGAGACCGAGACAAAGGTGCTGTGCCATCTGCTGGACACCTTGGAAAATACACCTTTTTCTTTTTTTCTTTTTCTTTTTTTTTTTTTCTTCATATCAATAGTAGGCCACAAATGTGATTGTCTTCTTTGTTCCACCGGGCGGGCTGATAATTTTTTTTCTTTTCTTCTTCCATTTCTTTGTCAACACCGCTCTGTCTTACATCTTTGCACTGCAGTTGTTGTATTTCAGCACTTGCCGAGATAACGATTCTTTATTTTTATTTTTATTTTTTTTTTGGGGGGGGGGGGGGGGCATATGAGTGTCACACACTATTCCCCACGGTTTCCCTCCGCATCCCTGACACGCCGTACCATCCCATATAACATCGCATCAAGTGAAACATTAGCCGCCGATAGACACTGCCTCCTGTCAACACGACGTTCGGATTTTCCTTTGGGCTCATCCGTAAAAAATTCCTCGCCGTATCAGTCAGCCAGGGCTCTGTTCAGATGATACAAACACAGTCAAAAAAAAAAAAAAAGCTTTTCAAACTGCTTAAAAAAGATGAAAGATGCGGAGATAAAAAGAGTTCCCAAAAGTTTCTTTTCTGTACGCAACACTGAAATAAAAGAGTGACAAATAAATCACAATCCCCCCCCCCCCCACTTTGATTGTGACTCTAATATTGACGTAGTCTGCTCCTGCTGCCTCTCCAGAGTCTAAGTCTGCCGCCTTCTGCTTTTCATCATTAAATCATAGGCAAGGCAGTTCTGAGAGACATCTGCATTCTGCCACATCCACAATGGAGCCCGATCAGTCACTCCCTCGCTGGTTGGTTCACTACAAATATACACACACACACACACACACACACACACACACAAACACACACACACACACACACACACACACACACACACACACACACACACACACACACACACACACACACACACACACACACACACACACACACACACACACACACACACACACACACACGCACACACCACCCCGGCACAAAGATGCATAAATCTAAGTCACTTCTGACCCATTTCCCAAATTGCAAGCTTGGAGTAGTAGTGGACATGCAGTGCGTATGTGTATGTGAATGTGTGTGTGTGTGTGTGTGTGTGTGTGTGTGTGTGTAATATGTCTAACAGTAGTGTGCTTTGTGTTAGTCATTTGGGGAGCATTTGCTTAGCATGTGATTATCAGCACAGTCCATCTTTTGGACTCTTTCTGGGCTAAATGGTCTCCCGCAGATTTATGGACGCAATATACATACAGCACTCTCGTTTGTTGATATATCCTTCAACCATGTATAGTCGAAACCAACAGAGAATACGGCAAGGCCTTTTTTTTTTATTTCTCTCGCGAACAAAAACACAAATCCCGGCGCATTGTTACACAACGTGTTTGTCACCAGACGCGCGCTCTCACCTGTCATCTTTCACAGATGACAGTGACTGTGACAAGCTCCCTCTTGCCGAAGTCCTCAAAGTCCAATTTGTTTTCTTGTCATTTGTCTGCACATCTCTCATTACAGTAACTCCTTGTACGTTCACACAATAGCATGAAAAGAGATACTAGAAATAGCACATTTTAATGAAAAGGGATATGTAACAACATCGTTGAATACATATATCCAATGTCCTTTCAAATTAAATCATACAACCTGTAATGTACTGCAAATGTATTGTTAGCTTTCATTGCTCTTTGTTAGTTTGTTATAGTTAGTTTTTTTGTCTGATTTCTCAAAAATTCCTCAACCCATGAATTTGGATAGATGTTTTTTTTTTCTGTTTCTTTAACGTGGTGAGATGGGGCGCAAGCCTTTGGAGGACGTATACGCTCTCCAAGCACCCTTTTGGTTCCTGTCGCAACTTCCGAGTTCCGGGGGTTATAATGAAATCAAGTAAACATGGATATTTGCACAGAGTTGGGTGTGCAGAAGTTTTTCTTTTTCTTATTAATTTTAACGAAGGAGATCCATACACTGGGGGAACATGCAAACTCCACACAGAAAGGTGCCGGTTGGATTCGAACCCAGAACCTTCTTGCCGCTAACCACTGCACCACGTGCAGCCCTCGGAAGTGAACATTCAGCTTCATTCAACACGCTGCACTGATCTGATTTCCTGTGGCTATGGCTGAAAAAACACCAGCCAGATCATATCTAAAATGAGATGGATGAAGATCGAGAGGATTACAACTTAAAAGTCAAAACATTGCGTATTAGATACAAGACTGCAGAAATCCAATGGATGGGGGTTTTTCACGACTCACCCTCTTCACCACGTAACATGTCATGTGACCCCGGAACACTGGGATGACCGGACTGAAAATGAACCCATGCACTGCACCGATTCACACCGAGTTCATTTCACTTCTCTCCAAAAGCCCCCCCCCCCCCCCCCCCAAAAAAAACCCCCCAGACTAAGGTGAGACGCCAAAAATCAAAGAGCCTACCCCTTGCACTGTTGTAGCGTAAGCTACTTTTGTGCAACAAAAAAAAATGCATTCACTACTTTATAGGCCAAAAGGCTTACGGAACAAACCTTCTAGGATTATCTCTGTCAACTTCAGAATAGCTCTCAGAGTATCTGAAGTCGAAGCTTAAACTGCAGCTGAACGGGATGCGGCGGAGGTTGAGCTAACCAGGCCCCGACACCGCAGGCTGCCTTGCGGCTCAAAACACAGAAGTGACTACATTGCCTAGGCAAGCGCGTCTATCTTCGATATGCAGTAGGTTCCATCTTGCATGATGGGTCCAAATCTTGCCCTCCTCAACCTCGGCAGGTTTGCTCCGCATCTATACTCTATGAGGTTTCACCTTTTCACATTTCAGTCTACGAAGGAGACAGGAAAGAAGAAAAAAAAAAGAAAAATCACTAAATTAAACAGAAATTACACGCACGGGCCTCTTCAGAAGGATGAAATTTCATGTATAATTAACGTCATGTAACACCACCTGGGGCTAGATCTGAACATCTTGGGCCCGTCGACTCTTTTCTTCCCCTCCACTCCGCAGTGACCCCTAACCTTTTCTGACAGAGCCCCCCCCCCCCTCTCTCTCTCTCCCTCCCTCTCTTTCTCTCTTCATCCTGATCCTTTAGTGTTGCCCGTGAAATAACCGGACCGGGCTGAGTGAGACCCGCGAGACAGGAGCGGCTCTCGGCCAGTTCCCCTCTGCGACTTCGAGCGGGCCTGACGAAAAAAAAGAAACCTGCGCGACTGCCACAGAGCATTAGCCACAACGGTAACCACCACTGACTCACTCACCGCCTCCACCCTCTGCCCCCCCCCCCGACATCCGCAGCCATGAAACGGGAGACGCAGCGATTCTTCTCCACGTGCGTCTCCTGCATCGGGATGAAGGATTTGACACTGCGAGACAGTTAACTGCAGGGCAGCGGAGGCCGGGCCCTGAGCGCTGAACGGGGGGAGCTGGATGCGTTCATGAGTTACAGTCCATGTGATCTCGGTGCCGCACACTGAAGTCCCTGTTCTGCTCCGCGGCACGATGTATGGGTGTGAGCTATTCTCTTCTTCTTCTTCTCCTCCTTCGCTCGATTCACAGCTCCGTCTGAGACTGTGCCTTTTGTGGTCTTTGCCCTGATTAAATGAACACAAGCTTTTTGAAAGGTAATCACACGTAAATGAAATGCGTTAATGATCCATTAGAGGCTACGCGTGCATTGGTGCTCATTCAAGATCAGAGCACAATCATGGCGGCGTATATTGTGTGATTCATAACAACCTACAACCGTATTAGCTGTCATGGAAATCCTATTTGCGTTTCCATTACACCCAATAGGTACAGAAGCGCACATTTGTTTAGCTGAATCTCTGTTTATCCTGTGGAAATAATGGCTATTTACACAGCCATGATTATCCAGCTTTGAGAGATCAAACGCAAATCGATGCAGCGGGGAGGTCTGGTTGACTTTGGCAAGCGGTGGTTTAGATTTCTAATTTCTTTTTTTTTTTTTTTTTTATGGCATTTGCACAAAAATCTAAGGATTTTAAGATGTTTTTGTTTGTTTCCAGACAAGCCAGTAGAAAAAAGAATTCCGAATTTTTTTTTGTTGCATTATTTAATTAACGTCTGTAGGGTATCACAGTATAATATATTTGTACAGACTCAAATCAGAATGTGCTGTCAATTTACTGACTATAAATACTATATTTAGTTGTTATGCCCAAATTTGCACCGCGTATGTTTTCCAATGTCCAGTTACAGCTCAAATTGGCATCTTGGAAGAACTATGATCTAAAAAGCTAAATTATTTTGCAGTTCTCAATGCTATAAATAACTAGCACGCAAATGAAATACATACGTACATGGCAATGTGAGTAGTGACTTCTTTGACAAATTCAGACTTTGTTAGCTGAGGATTAAAACAAGTTTCTTCTTTTTAATTCTTATTCCACTTTCCTATCTCTTTTCTTCTCCCAGTTAATCAATCGCATTCTATTTTTTGCTTCTGTCGATAGTTACAGGGTATTATTATGAAGGTGTTTATCTAATGAAATAAGGCTGGAAAATATGCCACTAATCCACATCAACATTGTCACAGTCTCTCATTTAAAAGCTAAATCCAACTTACTGGATAATAAGTGAGGTGCTAAAACCTAATGGCATGAGAAACAACTGATTAGCCTGATACTGCCGCTGAGAGAGAATTGCTATGCATCGTAGCCACTGTCTATTAAACATTGAAACGATAAAAGAAAAAAAAACAGCAAATATCTCTCACTATAAAACAGCATTTTCAGTTCATGGTCTGAGATTAATTGAAAGACCTTTGTTCAATTGTGGACCACACTAATAAAGGCTTGAATAGGAGAATGATTTATTTTGTCCTTCATTTTGACATTCAGTCGAATGTTGTGCCCCCTCCAGCTCTCAACAATAACTCTGACAAGTGTCTTCATTGACAACGCCATTTTCTAACTAACATTGCACTTCTGTGGAATTCCGTCATTAGCAGCGGACGTGGCGGTGCTGCATCATGATCAGCACAGTGCACAGAAAGATCAAAACTGCCAGAGAGGTAGAATAGAGAACAGAGAATATTTCCTGACTGCATCATTTTGCTGGTGGGTCATCAAAAAAAAGAAAAAAACAATTTTTTACACAAAGTCCCAGTCTCTTTAACAGCCCTCTCTGTGTGCCTGTCATTCAGGGTGTGCATGAGAGGGTGCATGTTCCAAGACCAACTGTGACCGACGTATTCAATCAGTCCTCTCACCGGCTCGACCTGGGCATGCCAGTGGTTTTGACCAGCAATTCAACAAATGTATCTGGCCCAGGTATAATTAGCGGAGTGCGACATGTTGTCCATGATGAAAAGCATTGTGTGGAGCCACTACAGCTCGCTGCTCGCTTTGTGTACAAGCCATTGAAGACTGACATAACACACACACACACACACACACACACACACACACACACACACACACACACACACACACACACACACACACACATATATATATATATATATTTATATATAAATATAAAGTGACAGATTTAAAGTAGAAATGCATTAGAGAAGGTGTAACTAGTACAATCGCCTCAATCGCAAACTAAGTTAAAATTGTGGTTTTGAAAAATATGCCCTTTGCAACAACACTGCAGCGTGCCACGACTGCACGAGTGGCCACAGTGCTGTCGACGGCTGCTGCAGAACAATATATGGAGGCCTCAAGCTAAAGTGACCCCCACCAGACCAGCTCTGAGCCCATTATTTGCTCATGCAAGTGATTGGGCTGTGCCTAATTTGAGAGTTTGAATGTAAACTCTGGAACCATTTAATAACACAATTGTGACTTGATGTAACGGATGTAAAGTAGGCCAATGTGATTACTTTTCTGCCCTGTGCTATGTGTGCTGACACCTAATATACAAGCTGCTGAACTGGTGGAGATCACGGCCCAGACTTTGGATGACAAGCCAGCGGCAGCGTTGCCAAATATCTCCAGTGTGGGGATTAAATGGTCGATGTGACCACTGACATCTCTGTCGCCAGGCATATAAGATGTGATTTAATGTGACGGTACAGTACACATGCGTGAGTGTACGGCATGGTATTACCTCTGCCTCGTTTTGAGCCAAAGGTCACTCACTGCACCGTCTATGTATGCTCAAACGCAACCTGTCTACCGCAGAAACCTCACAAAACAATTTGTTTTTCGTATTTCACTAGGATTTTGAATGAGGAATTAAAACAAAGTGTACATTTTCATAATGTGCTCACATGATACAGTTTTAGGGTGAAGTTACTGGTAAGCATATCACCGTGCAAGCCTTTTAATTGTAAATGAAAATGTACACTGTAGTTTTGTATTGCTTTTGTGATCAATATGGTTCTGCAAAAACTGGTGTTTATGATCTTTACTCAGCAACATGCAATTATTGGGTGGATCGGCATTTTAGATGTATCTGTCTGGTTTGAAAAATTTACATTATGGAAATATTTGGCTACTGGAAAATATCTAATAACATCTTGATACAGAATCAGTCACATATGCCAATATTCTACTAGAATGCTTCATGCTAGGGTGCAGTATCAACCTTTCATCCATTAATTAATTGGACAATGGGTATGTACAATGTGTGGCTATTCGAAAAGTATAACATTTTAAGTCTTCTATAAAACATGCACATATTACCATAGACAGAAATACATGTATATTACGCTGTATGCATGTACAATTTCCCATTGCTTAATGTTGTAGCAGTCCATAGCTTATGATGTTTGGCAATGAACACTTTTCTACTAGATCATCCATTATTGTAAATAATCGAAGTGGCTTCACATTAATCCTCATTGTAGCACACAACCTTGGATTTGTAGAACATCAGGTTAAAACACCTGCTGTTTAGCCATTTCACCCAATACAAAATTAGAAGCTAACTTTTTCTCAGATGACGGTCACTGTGAGGGAAATACAATTAAGCTCAAGCCTTAATAATTAATGTTATGGTCAATGATCTTGCCAACAATTATTTCTGATGCAACAAATCATCTGGAAAATAAGAATCTCCCAGACCCTTCTTTCCATTTGTTTTGTTGCCAAGCAGCCAGTAATTTCCCTCCAACAGTTCCTAGTGAAAGCGAGGCACCGACATGGAGCAGAGTGGTGGATAGTGTTGCACTGCATAATTAGTTTTTGTTTGTATGTGATCACCTGCCCGTTTGCATTTTGGGAGACTGTGAAAGAAAAGGAACACTTTCCCCTCTCTCTCTGTGTCTTTTGTTTCTTTCTGTTACTGAAAACCTGCCACCAGCCAAAATGTAGACTGAAACACCTTTTAGACGTGTATGTAGAGCAGCAGAGGCAATTTTCACTGTTGTTGAATTTCTCGAAAATGATCTCCCTTATTTTTTCCACAGTTGGTGTGAACAAGATGGAGAGTAGATCTGCACATGATCAACTGACGGAGAGATTAAATAAGAATTAGTATTAATGAAACAGGAGGAATTTTCCACAATGCGGGGGGTCCATACATTATCTGATTCATAAGATACATTAAGAAGAATGCTGCTCTTGATGGGAGCCATCAAGATCAGCATGAATGGATATCACTAACCAGTGTAGGCCAAAGTGAAAAGCATATCAGAAAAAATGACTTCAATGGTTTTTCTCCATAATGGGTTTTCAAATGATGCTGAAATAACTGAGCTCTGATATGAGGAAGGGTAACGCTGTGTTTCATACAGTGTGTCTGAGGTTGCATCACAAGACGTTAATAAGAAAGCATCAATTTCTTATAAAGCCCTTAAAAGTATGACAATAATTTCACAACATTGTGGCAATTTACGTAACATAGGCCTATTCATGACAAAAATTAGAAAAAAGGGAAACAGGGAAAGATACAATCTGTAAAAAGCATTTTGCAGAAACTCGTACACAAAGGTTTTCTTATTTTGTATTTCTTTTTTTTCAAATTCTCACCACCAGTTCAGTTTACTTTTGATATGGCCCATTAAAGACCAGATAAATCGGTCTCCCAGCAGAACATCGCCCAGCGCACACCTCCTCCTCATAAACAGTAGACCGTTTTGATTTCTCAGACGTGACCTCACATGGTGTCGTCGCAAACATTGAAAGATGTACCGGACAGAGACATGAACGAAAATGAGGAAGACTCAAGTGAAATATCTCTGACCTGATTTGAGTCCACAAATATAAAAGTATCTTTGGCGGTCAGTGGCACATATAGGCAGCCCTGATTGACAAGACAATATAATTTGTGTAATCTGTTGAACATCGGATAGAATTTCCAGTCGTTGCATCTATAGTTATCCATTCATGTCAGTGAAAGCATCACTAGATCGAAAGCTTGATTGTGCCACCTCCTTAGCCGTCCATTTTAAGGCTCTTTCTTTATTAACAGATTTACATAACAATGAGCATCAACTGACGTGCTCCCCTTCCTCTCAGCCCCACATGGTGCCGACTCATTTGTCCATGGTGCCACCTCTCCTGAAGAGCACCTCCCCTCCAAACACCTCTAACACCCTTACATGCCTAACTAGCACTTACTGTGCTCTTTACAAATGGCGCGCGTCTTCCCTGATGTCCTACACTTTGTCGTATTGATTCAGTTTACAGATTTAGCATTTAGTACTCGCGCTTCAATGTCGCCTCCTACACTGGAGCTCCAGTGTTGTCCCTCAGTTGTAAGTCGCTTTGGATAAAAAATAAAGTGTTTTGGGGGGGAAAGTTTTTTAAATAAAGATCATAAAAATAGAATCAAACTAAGCTAGATCAACAATGCCTCCTTTACTTTCCTCACTTTCACTGGTCAATCTCCCAGTAATCCAAGGTGAGATCATGTAACCACCGTGCACTTAATCATGTCCAAAACATAAAGAATATCCTTTGCTACAGTATCCAATAATCATCATCAACAAAATGACACTGGTTCTATTCTTTAACATACCCATCCATTCTCCTCCATTGTTGCAGCTGGATAGGCTTCCTGGTTTGAAATCACTGGCTCGATCACTTAACTGCGTGGTTGCTTCCTGGTTTGACAGTTGGCTTTAACTATACAAGAGTTTTTCCATGCAGCTGAGTTCTCCAACGAACAACTGTAAGGTTTTCTGCAGATCCCCTGTAGAGAACCACCATTTCTGTTGTCAGTTCAACCGAAGCCTCCCCACCATTTCTGGCCTAGTTGCACAGGAGGGTCCCTTTCAATAATGTACAGTGAGAGTTATGCTATGTTCTAGTTAAATATGGACCAACTCTAACTCTTGACACTAACAGAAGCTTGAACAAATCGTGTCTGCAGCTCAAGCGTCTCATTGACATCACTAATTATGTGCCGGTGTCGCCTTCCTTGCCCTCAACGATTTCCCTGATTACTGGTGTTGCCTAGTATCGCTGGCGTCCTAATGTCGAAGCTTGTCAAGCCTCAGACTGACCTGAGCCCTCGCGATGTTTGACTTTAGGGACCCTGGTTGGTTTGTTGCAGGGCTCATCCAAAATGCTCTGCTGAATTAAGACTGGAGCGAAAGCCTTTGCCATGTATGTAACTTTACTCATTGTGCAAAATGCACTCTTAAACCTATGTGCATTAATGAATTGCCTTTAGAGCATGCCGGGTAGCACTGCCCACCCACCTACCCAACAACACACTACACACTGACTTTGTTCTTCCTGTTTATGTTTCATATTTCCTTTTTGTTCTCTTATTTGGTCACCTTGCTTTTCCTCCCTGCACTTCTTTTGTGACCCACCCAGCCAGAGCTTCTGTATCTCAGTATTTACACCAACAGCCTCGGGCAAGATTGCCTGATTTCCCACAGCGGGAGAAGGGAGACTTGTCTGTGATGGCCATGCCTCTTATACTGGTGGTCAGGTTGAGCAGGTAGACTCATGTGTTTATCTGCAGATTCCCACTCACGCACTAATCTCGCCTTTTCAAGAGTTAGGTTATCTTCAGTTAGAAAAACACATTTGAATAATTTCTTTAAGCAACCCATGTCAGGTGTCACACAGAAGCCTGTTTCCATTTCAATCTCCGGAGTCCAGGGAGGGGGGGCTTGCTTGGTAATGGCTTTGATGGGTGAAGTACATCTGATAGGTACATGGCACAGTAATGTTGAGGCAAGCCAGCAGGGACAGATGAGGAATTGCAGTACTACAGTGTCAGTGGAGGTTTGTAAATGAGGATGACACATTGTCTGTGTGCAGTGTTGCTCCATCTCTGTAGCCATCAACTTAACAGCCCACAAGGCATTTTGCCCAGTGGTCAACATGTCAGCCGAATAGGCAAAGATTACTTGTGCGTCTGGAATATTATGGATTGTAGATTGTATGAGGTTATTAGCATCAACACAATTATGTGGACTTAATATTAAAATATTAATTCAATCAAGACATTATTATTATATTACCTTTCAAAGCACACAACTTCATATTTTAATTAGAACAGAAAATGGCACCATCACACCAAGCACAGTGACTAATGGTGCAAAACTGGGGTGGCACTGGGCAGTCTCCAAGGACGGGAGTGAATGTGCAACAGAGAGTGAAGCAGGGCATAATTCCCTCGACACACGGGCATTCCTTGCATTTGGTTCATTCAAAGGCTTCTCTCCGAATCCCAATGTAAATGTAAATATCCCATCGCAATGATACTGCTAGTTTTAGAATTCCAAATTAAAATCTGCAATATATATATGTATATGTATATATACATATATATATATACACACACATTAAGATGAATGGATTTTTGTTTAAGGAATCTAAAAAACGTGTACTATATCCAAACTCTGGACTTTCCCCAGGCCAAAATCTTAAAATAGCACAGCTTCTCCCATTGCAAGCAAAATAGCTGACTGAGTCAATTTATACACAGAGATTTTTTGAACGTATAATGGAAGTCAGTGCAGGAATAATAGCATATCTAAGGAAAGGCAGCTCCCAGCACTCATGACACAGTTAAAATCAGAAAATGGAATTGCTAGCATGGCAGAAAATACATTTTCTTTGTGTGTGTGACAATTTGAACAGATGTCAATATTCATACATTTGACTGTATTACAAAGTAAAGGGACCCATTTAACCCATGTCACTGCAATGCAAAGAAATCCCACAACCAAAGTAAGCCACATGCACCATTCCCCTGTCAAGGCTGCAGGCTCGTCAAACATCCCCAATATTACTCAGTAATATTTGGAGTCTGGCACAAAGATATGTCGTACAAGTCATGAATATACACTCAAAATAATATTTGCTTTTGAAGAATATCCTGGAGCACTAACTTATTACACATCTAGCATTTAAATCCCTGGAGAGAGAAAAACAAGGACGTCTTTGAGTAACACAAGCTCAGTTGTTTTGTTTTTTAGTTTTTTAAAGATGTGTGCTTCCATTCCCTATCCATATAAAAGTAAACTAAATGGCAAAGACTCAGAACAACCAGTATATAAGTGTCTGTAAATTTGCATGTGCTCACTTGGGACTCTCCTACAACCTGCCAAATACTGTTTCAACTGGGACACAGCACTGCCGTCATATAAAAAAACTATGTTTATTGGTTTTTCCTCTCACCATCCCTTGTTACCAATTTATGACAGAACAGCAAGGGGAGAAAGACAATATTGGTGTGAAAAGAATGGGGATGACAGAGAGGACAAAGTAAAAAAAAAGGGGAAAAAACACCTCAGCTGAAAGTAAGATTAGTTTAAAGACATTGCAATATTCAAACAGTCATTCACAAGAGCTGATTCCAGTGGCTCATTGGCAACGTGTAAACGAACTTAATGTATCACCATGAATCTCACAACCCTTCTTGACCCCGTAGATTTTTCTCAGCCTCCCACACAAGTTCAGTGGCTTAAAGCATAAATGATTATTGACTGCGTTGCAAGTCATCAATACCATCAGTGCAGTTTTACACATGGTAAGCCAAGGAACCTCATCATAGTAAGCCAGCAGAGGCAGGAGGCTGAGCAGCTAGGTACACAGAGTTCCACAAGGAGAATGAAAGGGTCTGCAGTGGTATTTTGTGCAGAACTGGAGTCCTTAAATTTGCTATGGATTACTGTAAATGCAAATTTTTTTGACTGAGAATGATCTGTGGAAAGGGTACGTATTCAACTCATCACAGATCCCTGGATATGTCCGTTAAGGCACCTTGAAGGTAAAAGAAAGGGCACGGCGTCACAGTATTAACAGTGAATTAATGCGAGACAAAAAAGCTCACGTAACTTGGCTGTGTGATGGTGCAATGTAATGGTATATAAACTGGTGCCCCAGGTCTCGCAGCTGAGCCAAAACAACTTAATGGATTAATTGGGAACCAACAGAGATAATTAGGCCTTTGGGGTTGTATGATTCCACCCCTCGTCGACTGTTGCCTCAGAACTGTGATCTAGTGCGTTCCTGCTGTGTAATCGAGATAATTAGCAAGAATGTGTCACTGTCCAAAGGTTTGCAAAAGCGAAAAAAGGCCAAACAACCTAGATGTGGATCCTGCCCAGAACTAGTAAAGGTTGTATTTTTGCCAGTAAATAATTTTACCCCATTTGAGGCGTCTGAGAAGGGAAGGTGAAAGGTTTTGTTGTTTCATCCCGTAACGAGCATTGGTTTCTCCAATCATTCGACGTGCGGACACCCCAGTCAGAGGAATTGGTCCAACCTTCGTCTTGGCAGCCATTGACCAGTGTCCACACAAACATGCTGCACTGCAACAATCTCTCTAGCGCATATGAGAAGGACGCACACAACTGCCATATATTTGATTCCCCTGAGGAGGAATTACTATGGATAGCTAGCTGTTAGCTGAGACTAACTGAGCCAGGGCTTCAGTTGTTTACTGTGCTTCTATTATTGGATGCCAAGGTGTCCTTCTGTGAGGCTGACAGGCACTGAGTAGTAGTCCAAATTGATTGGTCTGCTCTTGCCCACCAAAAGGACCTGAACTCAATTTGCTTGTGATGGCTTCAATTTCCTGGCTGGACAAAATCCCCCCACTCCTCTCTCCCTTGCTCTCCCTCTTCCTCTCTGCATCCCTTCCTCGCACAAGAGCTGTCATTTAATTCCATTACTCAACAGGGGAGGTTCATGGCCTGTCACATTTGTCTGTATTTCGCCTCATGCTCTGTTCATGTGAACCTTACCAAGAGCTACAGGGGAGAAGAGAAGTCTCGTCTTAAAAACACTGGTCGTCATAGAATTTCCTGGAATAATCTCACGTGCCATTTTTTGGCCTGGCAGCAAGTCAAGAAGTAGGTTTCATTTTACAAACTTTGGTTTAGCTCGCTCTTCATCTGGCCTCTAAATGAGAGAGATGCAAGTGAGGACATTTTGAAGATAAGCTCGATTTTTTCAGGGCATCCAAAGATGAAAGCAAAGGCATAAAGCACACACACAAACACACATGCTGCTTGGTTCCATTTTGGGGGAGGGAGACAGATATGTTGGACAGATATGTTACAGATTTTTATCAGGTTCCGTCTACTCTGTGTCATTATCCATGCCAGTTTTCGGCTGGTTGCTCAAAAGAAGGTCATCAAAGCTTGGACTAATTTGGGGCTTGCTTTACACAGCTTATTTCCCCGCACAAGATTTCTCAGGAGCAAAGACCCAATTTGCTTTTCCCACCATACTGTAGCAACATCTTGTAAACTAATTTCAGATGCACACAATGCCCACACGGTCAACGGCTGATTAGAAAGAAAACGGGATCTAACACTGGTGTCAAGCGCAGAGGTCTTTGAAGTGATTACCTTACATGTTTTGGCCTTGCTTTTGTTGCTTAAAGATAAACACGCGGAGCCACTCAGCAGATGCCAGCTTATGTCAAGATGAAAGATTTTGCAAGCCATTATCTGAAACCCGCAGTTTGTACTGAGGGTATTAGCTAGCCCCAGAAATGTGCTACAACTGCAAAGATCTTGCTCGGATTTCAGACGCTGTGGGTGGGGGACGGGGGGAAGGGCGGGGGGGGGGGGGTCAGCCTCTCAGCACATTTCGATGATCTAGATGACAGGCAGGAGATTAAAGGCTGGCAAAAAATGTGAGTTCCTAAAGATAGCTAATCACATCCTGTACTATATAACCAGAACATATCCATGTTACCTCCCTCTATTAAGCTACACTAATCTCTCCTTCCGTCCACCCTCTAGTAAAAGCAAATTGAAGATTTCTATTATGCAAAAGAATTGCATACAAACACACAGAATATTCTATCAGGAACATGCAACATCCGCGTGCCCCGATTCCTCAATCATTTTTTCTTGCTCTTACTCCCTCTTTGTCCCGGAGGATATGCTCTCTTCTGGGTGTATTTACCAGCGGTCTTACAAACTTTTACCTCCAGGAAACAAGCGGCTGATCTGGCTCATATTTTACAATGATTCATCACGCTCGGCATCAACCACGAGGCATACATGCAATACGACCAAATTAAGACCGCTCAGCCAGACAAACAAGCCAGGGAATTTCAAACCTATGCCTCTTTTATTTATTTATTTTTCCTATTTAGCTCTGTGAGCCACTGCCATTTACTGCTATATTAAGACTGATTTCTTCAAGTTGTTTTTCATCATGTACCTGTTCTTTTACCTCCTATTTTCTTTATTTCTAAGGCAGTAAAGTATAAAAAAAAATGGTGTCCTTAACAAATAAATACATTGGCTGCACACTTGCAGTAAGTTACCATTGTTTTCTGGCACAACAACACCGTAGAATCCTTTTCTTTCAATCAAAACATAATTACATTTCAAAATTTCTGACCAAAAAACCTTAAAATACTTGAGTTACATCAACAAAAGGACTGCCTGTAAAACATCATTTATCCTAATCTGTAATCCTCATGCGAACCCCATGGCCGATCCATGTGTTGAACTTGTGTTCTATTCATACGCAGCCTTACATCCTTTGAGCTGCTTGATCCATTAAAACAAAGATGACTTCTGCGGAGACTGTGTTTGGTCTGCACAGACACGCTATGCCATGCCGTCGCCAGAGGTGTTTGTTCTGGCTCTCTTCAAGTGAATCAAAAAAAACCCAGAGGGACAAAGCCAAAAACGTATCCATCGTGCATGGCGAAGAAGGGAGAAGGCACCGTGTGGGTGCACTGAAGGGCGAGAGCGAGCTGGACAACGCCGGGTCTACTTAGCTCCAGGGAAATTACACAGATACAGGCTGAGAAATTGCACTGAAACACTTTAGAATCTTCTGCTCTCTGCTCCTCCGTATCCATCTATTCCACATGGCGAAATGATCATTTCCATTATCTTATCGATCCAATCATCAGCCGGAGAGAAAGATGCCGCGGGATTTTTCTTTCCTGCAACTCTGAGATTATTCCCGGGGATAAGGGCGATTCCCCTCTTCGCTAATAATGATTCATTATTACCTTTTCATGAAACAATTAGTAAATCCGAGTCTCTAATTGCGCTGGAGTTTAAAAAGATTACAATGCAGTGCCGGTATAATACAGACTTTAGCAAAATAAAAGCCTGGAAAATTGATGAATTCAGACCAAATTTTTACCTGGTAATAAATGTCCATATATGATTTTAACCTGATAGTATTTAAACCTGGTATTAAGATGTGTCTCGAGTGTCTAGAGATCTGACTGAGATTCAATCAATCCTTCCAGCTCATATCATGTCATATCCTCCTCTTATTAGCAACAAACGACAACAACAAAAAAAGATTGAAGAAAGATGGAATGGAATAAGAAGGAAGCCAACCCTGAAGTGGTGTTATTGTGTTTGCATGCTTTTTTATTGTTGTCTTATTCACTCTTCGCATCAGTGTGTTGAATAATAATAGTGTTCATATTTAAGAACTGAGGAGAGGACTACTTTGTGTGTTTACTGGATAATTGCTGCTAGCTGCTACCTCGCTGGTTTGGAACTGTCGCGTGCTGTTAGGTATTTCTGCTTATGTGGTGTCGCCTTACATTGATTTAATTTGTCCACCAAAGAGCACCACCAAGTTAATTTCTATTCTTTTAAAATGTCCCACTCAGTGTCTTGGTCACCATCGGTCATCTAAGGGATCCGTTTAAAGTAGATTATGTTGCGTATTAATGTTAAAAAAATGACTTCTCATATCATTTTCAGAAATTTTAACACTCCAATATGTCCACATCACTATCTGGCCATATCAGCAAGGTGTCATCGAAAGACAAAAAAAGAAACAGTCATCGAGCACGCCGGCCAATTTGCAAGAATCAATCATTTGTCTTAAAAAAAATTGTTGGAGCCACAGTAATACAACGCCAGCAATGACTGGCAGATCTTTATAGTGCAGTTGGTGTTCCAGCAGACACCTTGGAAACCAGGTACTCTGGTACAAGTTAGTGCAAGAAAAGAAGCAAAAAAAAAGGTGGGGGAGAGAAATCCTTGTTGAAATGAATTCAGATCAGTTTCTCCTGAGACAGAATGGGATAGTGTGAAGCTCTATCTCCTCTCGCCGGCGCCAAGCCAGTTTCCTGCTCCTGTCTCTATTTGAAGGGTAGTGATGTGTATAATACTCCTCACCCTGGCGGGTTCGGCGGTAGATAGAAACGACAGAGGCAAAGGAAAATACGCAGTAAAAAAACGCCGGGCAGCAGTTGGTGCCTAGTTCACTTCAGAAAAAAATGATGTGACCTCGAGGAGCAGTGGGCAAAATATATTCAGCGAGCTATGTGCAGGTCGTGGGAGCTGAAGGAAGGAACCAGACCAGCTAGACCATTATGTCTGTCAAACGAGTCAAGGTAAAGACTCCTCAAATATATATATTCAAGTGAATGGAATATTGGTCTCAGACTTTTGGCCTCCACTGTATATATATGCCGTGTATTGATTTTCTGTCGAGGAGCTGTTGTGATGCAGCTGGTAAAATTGCATTCTTAAACAAGATAGATTGTGGTGTGCACACAGCTGTGCCAAGCAGATAAATCAATTAAAGTGACCTGTTCTGACAAGTAGCCACGTCCTCAGACGGGCTTAATACGAGAACACACGACCGCGAGACTCGTGTCTATCTCCGTCTCACCATGGGGCCCTTCTCTTCAGAAACTGATTAAAAAGACTGGGTTGACAATGGTTCAAGAGGACGAGCCCACATTTTTTTTTCGCTCGGGCAAAAAGATAATAATATCTTTGTCGTCTTAAGCAGATGGAGATTTTTTTAATTATGATTTTAATCAAAAGGTAGTCGGATTCATGACCCGCGAGTCACTTTTTAATACGGTTTAATAACAGAATAGCACAAGGAATTATCCTATTGAGGAATTCTTTCCAATCTTAGTCTCAAATCTAATGTTGCGGTTACACCTCGTCAAACTCACTTGACTCTATCTGAAAGAATAAAAATGTATTTATATAGCACAGTTGCAAGTTAAATATTAAGAATTGAAGGCCGACAATATGAAACAATTCAATCATCTATCTATCTATCTATCTATCTATCTATCTATCTATCTATCTATCTATCTATCTATCTATCTATCTATCTTTCATTCTAGTCATGCCAATTCCTTCTATGTTGTCAGAACATCATCAGTGTCACTGTCACACTGCTGGCCATCATCAGTTTGACATCTTGCTCCAAGGTTGTTTTTTTTCGAGAAAGCTGTTTGGATTGGGAATAACAGACTAGATGCTCTGCAGTGATACTTGACAAACAATATATCAGGATCCGGGTCTGATCTTTGTATGTTTGAGACCACGTAATGCAATATGTACCGTGAGCTCTGTGAATACTGTATGAGGTACTATATATGGGGAGTCGTCTGCTAGTACTGCAGTACTTCTAGTCAACTACTGTATCAACAAATGAAAGATGCTCTTTCCATTTACATTGTGGTTCGTTTATTGTCAGCCAGCCACATACAGTGTAGAAAAATATATATTATTAATAAATAATTATATACCCTATACAGTATATCGGAAAAAGGGGTTCACTTTGTTTCTGAGTGTGTGGAGGGGAAGGAAAAAAAAAGATGCTGGCATGTTTTTTTTCAGAGCAATGAAAAACTGTAGATGCTGTCAACTTCAAACCCGTCTCCTAGAAAACACATTCTTAAACAACTGAGCTTCTCTTTCCAATTAAGTTGTTGTTGCAACATAACCGCTGGCTGGATGGTTTCCAGGGGCAGCTCTTTTTGAATGATCGAATGGATGGATGAAGCACTGCTCGCATTAATATCATCCAGAGGGCATTTGGGTGGATGGCGGGCACAAAAGCTCCTGACTGTCACCAACGGACACCGAGCTTTGCATCCAGAGTCCTGTCTGTGGTGCAGGCAACAAAAGCACTTTGGTTAAAGTTGGGGAAACACTATGTTCAACTAAATTTTGTTGAATGAAAATATACATGTTGTGTATTAAGTAGACTTTTTTTCTGTATTAAAGCACATAATGATATAACCTTAATCAAGAGTGCCTATAGATAAATATGAAATATGAAAGAGTTATTCTGCTTACTACAATACTGTTTACTGCAATGTCCGATATTTTGGAGGAAAAACAAAAAAAAATACACAAAAAAACACATTTGTAACTTGCCAAATATTGTAAGTAGAAAACATTGACATTATAGCTACAAAAAAAGGAATTAGTTGTATATATAGTGTAGTCGTGGTGATACCAGGCTGTGCATCCACAATGTTTCAAAACGTTTCACTGTTGATTGTATCTGCACAATGTGTACAGTCCCAGGGGGTTAACGTTGTATATGCTATCTAATATGAACCTGGAAATGTATGAATTATCCCCAAAATAAGTTGGGTCCAAACTTCCATAATATTTAAAAATTCCACTTTACCCCATGCAGAGGCAATGAGCCACAAGGCAATTCAGATATTAAAACCAACAATAAAAGATTCGAGATAGACCTCCAACCAAACTTTTTTTCTTTTTGGGGGGGGTGGAAGCAGAGGACAAAGTCATTCCTTCGCAGAATAGAGGACGGCTGTGAGGATTTTCATCCCTGATTCATCAGTGGCTTTCATCTTAAGGGTCACTTTCTAAGTATCAATCATCTCAGAACTCCAGCCTCCAAAAGAAGGAGTGGGGGAAAAAAAAGAAAGACTCAGCTAATCACAAGATCTAGTGCGAAAACATCAAAGAAATGTTTTTAGTCTTCGAGGCATGGTTGTTTCAAATCGTCTCACCACTGGAGATACAAATGGATTCGCGGTGCAACGTAACATGTCAAGAGCGAACTGAACACTCACCCGGGGTGATCGCAATTCATCGCAAAACTGATATGGCTAATTAATGCACCCCAGGGGTCTCGGTCTTTACTCGTGTCAAGTATGAACTCTTCTTCTTTTTTCTTTTTTTATCAAACCGCAGAGGGAGTAAAGTAGTGAGGCTGTTAAAATGTTATTTCACTCATGCACCTTTAAGAAAATATCACATTCTTGAATCATTTGTCTTGGGAAATATTAATTCAGTGAAACATGACCTTCAGTATCCACTGGAGTAAACACAGAATTAAGCAAACGAACGGGCGGGCTATGAGTAACAGAGGGAAAGAGAGGGGGATGACAGAAAAACCCTGACATATATGTTTTAGTGCAGGTACAAGGTACAATCCTTTGCTTTCCAAACTGGCTGGCCATTATGATAACGCTTCACCGAAGCTGATGAAGCTCAGCATGCAGAGAGAGAGAGAGAGCGCGGCAGACACAGAGAGAGAGAGAGAGAGAGAGAGATAGAGGGGGGAGGAAGACGCAACACACTCCATCACTCTATCAATATCTCCCTGTCTCTCCGTCTCTTTCTACCTCTGTCCGTCTCAATTCAACTCAGCCCCGGATCCGCCTCACTGGCATGACAGGGAAAGGATCCACTCACGGTGTAGACGGCCAAGAAACATACAAGACATCAAGTCCAATAATGGAACGAGACGTTCAAAAATGACGGATACTGAATAAATAATTGAACACAATAGTATATGAATAACTTCAATACATTTCGGCATCATTTAATTCAGTGTATAATAGAGGAGAACTTTGTGGTGGGGGGGGAGGGGCATCATTGACCGAATTGTCATACGATCTGCATTTGTTCCTGTAACTGGTGCCAATCTTTCAAACCTACAGACACAACGACGGCTTTCTTCTAGCTTTGGTAACACTTGGAGCTTCCAGTGAGCAGGTGAAATGCGGAGTTGTTAGTCATACTCTGACAAGGGGTACACACCTCAGACTCACATGAAGTGTTGAGCAAGGCAGCAAGAAGTAACTGTGTTTTCTCCCAGAGGGGGGGGGGAAAAAAAACCGAGTAGAGTCTCCTCCTTGTTCACGAATTTCTCTCCTGTGCCGCCAACTTGCAACTTTCCTCCCTCTTTGTCTCCGCTCACTAACACTCTCAACAAGCCTTGTGGCCCTTTCTAACAAATTAGCATACTTGATTTTAATGGGAACAGAGCGAGATAACTGAGGACAGTGCTTTAACAAAAACAGAAAAAGGCTGAGCTCCGCTAGAGTGAAATATGGCAAAGGTGCTCCGCACTGACACCTGATACAATCCAACGTTCAAGGTGACTCCTACAAATTGAATTCAAAGTTTCTGGAGGAATGCAGTGGATAGCTCAATCGCGTTCACTGGCAACACTTATTTACTAATGCAGGAATAGTGCTTACGTTGACGGTGCGTTTAAAACAAACTCAAAGCGAATTTATCGCCAGATGAGATTCCATATAAACTCAATGCAAGGGCGCGAATTACATCAAAATTCACTGAGTTGAGATGTTTGACCTCGTGCAAAAGATTTGTTTTTTTCCCCGCTGCAGCAGACAGTTGTTTTCCACCGGAAGAAAAAAGGCTCTAAAAGCCCACCGTCGGCTCAGTCTCTGCTCAGCACCGAACACGGCTAGTAAAAAAACCAAAACGCCGGTGAACATAGTGGAATGTTTATCAGCTGAAGAAGCAGATATTTCCCACAGGAGTCGGCAGAGTCCAAACACAGAGTGAACGTGAGAATATTAAAGCAATAACTAGTCATTGGGTCGGGATGCCAACGCGTTGATGGGCATCATGTCCGGTGTGAGCCCATCAGCGGATGGCCTCAAGTGTTCCTGTTCCCCCCCAAACCCCCCCCCCCAATAATTGTCATACCACAAGTTGCTGTAACAGAATGTCAAAGACAGGCTTCTCTCAGTGTTCCCCCGCAAACTGAGGAATCACATCAGCTTTGATGTGCATCCATAGAGGGTTCCTCTCGTGTCTCGTAATTCCATTGTTAATTCCGTTTGTACACCTTTTTTTTCTTTGTTTGGGTGTTATACTTTTTGGTGAAAATATACCTGCGAAACAGACAGTTTTCCTTCTTTTTATAGTCGCGCCGCTTCTCGCCCTCATGTTTTCCCTTGCTCTTTGATCAACAAGCAAAAAATTCTCAATCTCAGCAGAGAATAAATGTCACCAGGAAATTCGAATGCTCCTTTTGTTACATCACAGCTGAACGGGGAATGAAAAGAAAAGAGAAAATGTAAGGGGGGGAAAAAGAAAAAAATGGAATTTGGACCATGTTGACTTGCATTGGCTTTTTAAGTTCAAAATATATAAATCCCCGGCACTCTTTTGCATATAGGAGCACAGAACATGTCCCCCCTCAAAACTATCGGAGCAATTTCATGTGATTTATTTCAACAATACGCCTCTCAGAGAAACATCAAACCCGTTTGTTAGCGAGAGCTCCCGATACAGACTACCACTGCCAACGCCATGAGTGGCGCCACAAAAAAAAAAGATTTCCATTAATCTCTGGGACTATAAAGGGGTAAACCCACACACTCGGCATTTGGGTGGCTGTTAACCTCAGACACATCAGATGTGTGCCCCCCCCCCCCTCACAACAGCTGTGAAACATCGGTTTCAGGTCATGTTCCTGCCTTTGCTCTGACCTCCACCAACCTTCAGGTCTAACCCCGTGTTTCTGTCTCCATCCTCCTCTGTCTGTCTCTCGATCTGTCTCTGTTCGCGCCTTCTGTCTCTGTCCACACACACACACACACACACACACACACACACACACACACACACACACACACACACACACACACACACACACACACACACACACACACACACACACACACACACACACACACACACACACACACACACACACACACACACACACACACACACAAACTCCCAAGCACTTACCCTCATGATCCGGTAATGCGAGTCTAGCTCTTGTACTCCAATTATTCGCCTGTACTTGTTCCTGAAAGGGTTCTTTCCTCTCTCTCAGCTCAAGAATGTCAGGCCCCTTGCGATTTCTGCTGGACTCTCTCGGAGGCCTTCCACTGCTCATCTCGTCAAACTCAGTTTCAAACATTTTCTAATGCGCGTTTTTAACGTCATTTGACCCCGGAAATTGTATTCAGCACAAATAGTTCAGGACGGAGTTCTGAATGTTTCGCGAATCCTGATCAGAGAGACGCTATGGAATCGCCCGACCGACAGGATGGGGTGTTTCAGTGTCTTGTCTCTATTTGGGGTCTAGAATTTCATAATTCCACAATTACCATTCATCTTTATTACTCATCATTAGTCTGTTTTTTCAACAATATAGAACATGGACCAGAAGTAAGGCAATAATCATAAAGGGAGAATGGATTTCATAAACAAGTGAAGCTGACAGGTCTGATAGATGCTCAGACAGGCCGCAGTCACTGCCTACAAAGACAGGCCTGTTTCACAGCCCCAGCTCTCCGTCAGTGGTCAGCCTCCGCATTGGTCCTACCGTAGTTTCCCCAGGAGGACTGACACTTTCATGCCATCTATAATAAGCAGATTTTCTCTGACCTAAAATAGAGTTAATCCTCATACGAGGTCACCGAAGAGCACAATATCCGTCAGACTATAGTCCCTCTGTATCTTTAATGTCCGATTGAATGCAGTTTGTGTTGCTGTTAGCGGCATTAGCACTGCAGTTGTTCTGTTACACAACTCCTTTTAGAAAGCTTGCAGAAAAGGCGCCACGTTCTGATATCATGAATAAACTAAAGCTTTCAGCGCGCACGCCGCTGAACATTAGGCTGTCAGGGAAACTGAGAGCATCGGTACTAAGTTACAGCGGTGTAGAGATATCTGCGCACAGATAATCTGCTCCATCTCCCTTGCATATTTGAGGAATAATCTCCATCTTCCATGGTACGGAGTCATCAAGGGCTTAAAAACCAATGGCATAATGGTGGGGACCGGCAGTGCCATGGAGGCGTTGCACGACAGCATAAAGCTCTCAGTGCTGTGCAGCATTAATGGCATCCATACAGTCACAGGGTGACCATATGCTCGGACATTTGGTCAAAATACATTCGTGCACATGCACACACTTTTTGACCAGCAACTGTTAAAAGCCAAGTGACACACGGTTCAGCGCCAATGTGTCTCCCGTCTGTCTGTTGGTGGGTTTGGATGCGTTCCCAACGTAACTCGTGAAACCGGACAAACAGGCTGCAAACGAAGTGATTTAATAGATGCAACTCAACATTTCTTTTCATTTTCCTCCCTCCTGCATATTAGTCTCTTTGTTAAACCTGCTCCGCCTTTAATGGCACAGTGCTGCAACAACTGCGGCGATGCAATGGTTAAATATTTGGTGCTGTACCATCCCCATCCGCTGCTTCTCCCTGTCTCTCTATTCATCTCGGTGCCTGTCTGCTTCCCCCTTTCACTTGTGCCCTCTGACATGCAGTGGTCACCATTAGTGGGCCGACCTCCATTGTTCTGCGAAAGCAAAAGACGATCCGGAGGATGTAAAAAGGAAATCTGTCAGGATATGACAGAGATGTGGGCTTTCTACTGGTCACTTAAGCGAAAGAATAATCATATTACCCAACGGAGACATCATGCTGTACAACTAGAAAGCATGGAAGAGCAGGGATAGTCACTCAAGTGAAAATCAAAAAGCCATTTTCTCTTCCGCTGTACAGCATCTTCCAGCGATGACTGATAAGATTTCCCAATTTGCAGACGGATCAGGAAAAAAATTAAATATCGGGCAGATCCAGTTCCCTTTCTTTTCATTTTTTAAAGGACCAACTTCTATATAACGTATTCGGATGAAGTATTTTCTCAAATTATATTTTAAACCTTACATGCGTGCTAGACGTACACACCCTTAGAATTGGTTCAGTTAGACGTGCAGCTGTGAAACAGATGGCTGCAGGATGAGGCTCCCTCTGACAGAAAGCTCTGCAACATTCACGATCCAATTCACACCTGTAACACTGCTTCATGCCAATTAAAGATGTTTGGCTTTCTTTTTGGTATGAGGAGCAATTACGAGATGTGGGGAGAGCGGGTTAGTTGGCGAGACAGACGGAGAGCGAGAGAAATTTAACACAGGGCTTAATTTCCATGCCCTTTTTTATTCCCCAAGGGGAACACAGCCTCTGCACTCGGCAAAACTCCTAACCCCCCCCCATTTTCTCAGATGCTCCGCTTGGGTTTTTTAAAGACTCCCTGCAAATACACCCTTACCTGCTTTCCAGCACCACAAGGGGGAAACATTGTCCATCAACTCCACACGCTCTATGGAAGCATTTCTTTTTTTCCCTCTCTCTCTCTTTTTCTGTACCCTCAAATGTAATTTGTGTGATTGTATGTTTGTCTTTCACCCCACTGCTTTTCTCTCTCTGAGTAACATAATCAATATGTCCCATCCCTGTCAATCTAAAACTTAAAACTCACTTACATCAGAGACCCACATCCATCATACATCTCAAGGTCATGGACGGACCGAGGGTGGAGGGCCCGGATTAATGCGTGCGAGTGCTTTCCTGTAAATGCGTGCGTGCGCGCGCGCGTGCCTGTGTGTGTGTGTGTGTGTGTGTCAGAGAGAGAGAGAGAGACACAGTCCGACACAGAAGCAGCGACAGAGACGGTGGTGGGGGGGGGGGGCGACTAATGGAGGAGCAGCACAGAGCTCAGCACCACCCTGAGAGCCTCTGTAAGCCAGACTGAGTCGTGGTCTGAAATTAGCAGATTTTTCACTGTGAGCACTGCACATTATCCGGGTGGGGAATGGGGAGAGGAGTCGAAGCGGAGGAGCACGGAGAGAGGAGGCGGGGGTCGTCGTCGTTTAACTTAACAAGATTAATATGTTTGCCTCATCTCTCCGGGTTTTATTTCCTTCTCCTTGCAGGGCCCTTGTCAAATCTCTTTGGACAGGCTCTCACACATGACGCTGGAAGGAGACCTGAAGGACACTCGGCAGAGTGTCGATGAAAAGGGGAAGAGGCTCCATTTTGCGACGCTGTGATCAACATGGGTGTGGGTGTGAAGAACGCCACAGCATGACGGACCCTCTCCTGTTGTCTCTCATTGACTTGCTGCACTCGTCACACGCTCTTGGAAAACTACTTCTGCAAAAATGAACGAAACCTTCTGTGTGAAATGGACAGTCACATGCGGAACCCAATGCATCTTGAGGGATCAGTTGGACATTTGTGTGTGTGTGCGTGTGTGCGTGTGTGCGCGGGTACCTGCACAGATGTTTGGTGGTTAGCCAGATTACGGCGAAATAATGAAATGAGATCTCGGGCCCAAAAGGAAAATGAAACATGCACATTTAGACCATATATCCATAATGATTACGCTGGGAATGACTGTGTATGCAGACAGAGTATTCCTCTGAGGAGATTAAAGAATAGGTATGATGAGATTAAGGAGAGGGATGAAGCGATTAAGACTGACTACTTTAAAATGATTATGAAAGGCTTAGAAGGGTAGGTCGCATACGGCATATTAGAGAGCCACGCGGAGCGGGGCGGGACACAGAGCAATCTGGAGTTTTTGATCCATGGAAACAACAAAGAAGAGCGCGCTGTGCTCGTTACGGTCTTATGTCAATAGCATTTTCAACAGTGTTGCTTGATATTACTGTGGCGGGAGGAAGAACAGAGGAGGGGAAAACAGAAGGAATAAAAAAACAAAGCGTCTGCACTCCCACATGACCTAGGAGAAACAATGACAATCAAATGGCCTGCAGCAGACTTTCCCCTCCCTCTTTCTCCCTCTCTCCCACCCTCCCTCCCTCTCTCTCTCCTTTTCTGTGTACTTTGATGTACAAAATAGCCCCAATCCATAAACAGCACCATTACTTTCACTGCCTACCTTACAGTGCTCTCTCTCTCTTTCTTCTCTTTCTTTTCCCATCATCCATCTCTCACACACACACTCACACTCACACTCACACACACACACACACACGCACGCACGCACGCACACCCACACGCACGCACGCACGCACGCACGCACGCGCACACGCGCACACACACTTCCCATTCCTCCGCGAAGCTACTTTAAGGTATATTTTGCCGGGGGCTTTTCTTATTTTTTATTTTGTGGTCATAGATAATATTGAAGGGAGTGGAAAAAATTGTGGGTATCGTCTGCAGCATCGGCGCTCGCAATCACACACTGCAGGTCGAAAAAAAAATTCCCGTGTGACTGACAGTGACACATGGCACTTATTCACACCTCCTCCGTTGTTTCAGCCCACCTCTCTTTATTGGTCTGCGGTTCTGTCAAACCGTTCATGTCTCAGTAAGGAGCAGTATGAGATATGAATTTCTGACCGGACCGCAAAAGGCTGAACAGTGGCACAGTCCCTTAATGCCAGGTGTTTGCATTAGTCCGTGACAATGCGTGTCGTTTCTCCTGTCCCCTTTTCTAATAACGGACGTGTTGTGAAAGTGTTTCGCGACTCCAGACAGCTAAAGATCATTCAGTACGAGAGCATGAAATAGTGTGACACTATTCCCCCTAGTTTCCTAAAAAATGCCTGTATCGTGACTATTACGGCGATGGAAAAGGCTCTGATTGGCTTTCGAATGACTTGCTGCTATGTGAAAAGGGTTCCCCCAAACAGGCGAATTAAGAGCATGACTCAGCGGGCAGATGTCAGCGTAAGGGAAAAAGCAAATAAAAAAAAGAAGAGTCTTTACTTGCGGTTACAAAAACATGGATACAAAAAACCTAAGCAGCAAAGCAAAAATACGAAATGGTTCAGGGTGAGGAAATGATGATAAAAAAAAAAAACCTGGCAGTGTCAAAAACACGATGGAGATCAAAAGAGGGAAGGCAAAGGCAAGAATGCCGGGAAGCTCAGGCATTTGGCACAATGACATTCTGTCAGAGAGCAAGAGGAAAGGGACCAGTATTTATTCACTGATCAGCCTCAACGCTGAAACCAGTGGCTGTTTTTCAATGTTGCGGCGGATTGGTGTATACGAGGGGGATAATGAGGGAATAGGGAAAGGAAAGTGACTTGGGGGGGATCTGTGTTATATTTGGTGCTAACTGTCACTTCAGCTTCCTGTGTGTAGCTGTGGACACACACATACATTAGAGCTTGCTTTAATGACGTACACACAGCTCATGTAAAGGACACTTGACAGTAGGTGATGTAGCGATGGAAAGAGTAATCATCATTCACTAGCAATAACTTATTAACCCAATGTCATTATTTCTTTTAACCATTTGTGTGTCCCAACCAAAGGTAATTTTGCCGAGTCCATATGTATATCTTATGGAATGTTCTGTTCCTGGTCATTAAGTGTGTCTTGTGAAGATGGCGTGCCCCTTTTGTCCACACCCCCTTTGTGCAGTCCCTATTCTTCTGTACTTCGCGTGTACAGAAGACGGCTTTTGTCCTGAGCTCTAACCATGGCCCACATGCTGACGGCGAATCTTCAGCACGTGAAATGTTCAGCCCCGTCTTTTCCTCTTGCTGAAGGCAGCACCGCAAAAGATGGACACTGATTGAATCTGAACAAACGCACGACCCTGAGCAGATTTGATTAAATGCTTATGACGTTGACAACAGAGCTAGCCAGAGAAAAGGACGGGGGGGGGGGGGGGGAAATTACACAATTCCTGTAAATTCATAGAGAAATTAGGTTTAAAAATGGGAGAAATGTCTCCCTTGGCCAACGGCACCTTGAAAAAACTAAAATCACCATCCAGATGAAACTCAGATTGGAAAAAACCCAACGCTATACATAAACCGTTTGCGCTTAGCCATCTTGGAGATTGTCGCTGGCCTTCAGCAGAGCAACGGGAGTCGCCTGCAGGATTCATCTAGCTGAATGGCCTTCATGTCACATATCTAAGGACACTGCTGCTGGCTTGGCAAAATGATATGTATGAGTAATGGGATGCCGTTCACATCCGGACACTCTGGGAAGGTGAGGGGCTGCTGCCAAGCTGCAGTCCCTGTTGACCTCTCCTTCATGTGCACTCAGCAAATTTGCCAATGACACCGCGTGGGCCACTCTCACCGGCGGCGACATATGTCAGCCATTTCTGGTCTTCTGTAATTGCGGTCCGCGACTGCAAAGCACGAAAATGACAAACAATGCAAGACATTACCACTTGGGATCTGCTCAGGGAAATTACGTCTGCAACAGTTTGCCGGTCATTCACCTACATCGATGAAAGAATGAACGAACAAAAACACCCTAGAAATCCAAGCATGTCACCTCGCGTGCCAGCTTGTGTTCCTTTGCTTCCCCCTCTCCTTTTTTTTCTCCCTTTTTTGATGAGACGCATTTGGATCTTATTCTAGGACAGCGTGCAGACACAAAAAGGGCCTCCTCGCACACCGCTGATTCAAGGTTTTAGCCGCGCAAATCTTAGGCAGGGAGCTGCGAGCAAAGAGCTGGCCATTTCGCAGTTTGCTCTCATCTGCCAATTTCTTCCTGGGGCTTTCAGAGTCAATCAAAGAGCTACCAGAATGCTCACACCAGTCTTTTAATTATTCATGGTAATTCTATGCCACTACACACTCTCTGCAGCCCCTGTCGCCTCCCCCAAGCGAGGTGTGCTCTGATGTGTTTATGTGTACAGAATATATGAAGAAAAAGAAAATCCTCCATCCATTACAAAACAGACTCTCGGCTCTGCCCTGTGCTACGCTGGCAGCTTTTTCAGGGTCGCCTGGCTTCCACTTCTGTGGGAAGCTGAGCTCATGAATATTTGGTCCCAGGGAACCCAATTTCTTTGCCCTTATAATCTTTTCACCGGACATATTGCACACTTATAAGTTGGGGCATTTGTGATGTTATTATTATATTATTTGTCTATTGAATATCTGCCATTCCATTACGATTTCATCCTTCTTTTAGCCTGACCTCTTGATACCATCTGTGTTTTTTGTGCCCATTCAAACAGCTCCAATTCCTGATAACAGTCTTGCCTAGAAGGCCAGCCTGGTGTAAAAAGGCCTGTCTATCATCATGTCTGCGGGGGGATTGGAATTTTTTGATAAGCGCCAGCCTCGCTGAAATTGCTTTCATTTCCTTCTATGAGCTAATTAGCCGGAGAGGGGGCAACTTTGCCATTCTTGGCTGTCCGTCAACCTGCCAACGAGCACTGACATCGCAAGGTAGATGTCAAGTTCAGCCTTTTGTGTCTGAGACAAGCCTATTACCAGGAGGTGTGAGCAGGAGGTTTTAAGTGGGTAGAAGGCAGCGGCTTGATGTCATCAAGATCTCTTTGTGGAAATAAGCTAAATTGCTGGAGAATTTCACTCAAACTCCTGCTATAGCTTATTATATACTAACGACAAAAGTGAAGAAGAAAAACGGGGAAAAAAATTGGATATTAGAGAAGGAAAAAATGCGATGCTGAACGCAAACAGGGTTTGCAGCGCGGTACATGCTCCTAATGTCTCTTCACAACATTCATTTCAAGAGTCTCAGAAAAGGTGCCGCTGCTGTGCGGGCCTTTGAGGAAAAGGTGATCTCTTCAGAGCAGAGAGGCTGTTCAATTTTGCTGGGCTGGTGGTTGGAGGGAAAAAATGGCACACATCCTCTCTCCGACTTGTCTTCACAAGTCTTGTCAAAAAGGAAAGGGAAAGAAAATGGGGAAATGTTTCATGTCTCCTGTCTTTTCCTGCCAAAAGCACAAAAAAAAAAAAAAAAAAGAGGGCAAAAGAAAGCTCAGATAGATACAGTGACATACCAAGGGAGGATGTGGCAGGGATAAAAGCATGTCATTTTGTAAGGGATGATGGTGAAATGCCCCCCCCCCCCCCCCCCCCCCCTTTTTTTTGGAACAGACTCTGTCAGAATTTGATGGATATATTGTTTCTGCTTTGCCCTACCACTCAAACGGGAAGGGGACTTTGAAATAGTGTATTTACAAGCAAGTCAAATGTGTCCTTTTGATACGAGTGACAAGGAGCCGAAGAACGAGCCTGAGAGGTCCGCAGTCAGCTCCAATCAGCGGCGTTCATCATTGTTTTTCAGCTCAAAAACAGGATCACTCATTAATCCTGTCAGACCAGACCGCTCATCTCGATGAAGCTGCAACGGCCAGCAGCTATATATTGATATATCAACGCCGCTATTTAAACAGTGTATACCAGATTGGCTGGGGGCATAATTCGGGTATATCTTTTGGGCTACGAAATGGTGTTTTAATCACCAGAGCTCTTGTTATGTCACGTTTGGAGATGAGCAGTAACAGATAACAGAACGGGGATTCTGTCCTCTGAAGACAACACGTTTGCCAATAACAGCTCTCATTCACTGCGGCGCCCTCTCCGTCTTCAGAGCATGGCAACAGATGCTCTTCTGCACTCGACCTCTGCAGTGGTGCACAAAGTGTACGGTTTGTCCCTCTTTGTTTTGGCCTCATCTTCTTTTGTAGCAATTCCATATTCTAATGCTTTCGTTTTTTGTCACTGCGAGCACGGAACGCTCAAATAACTAAGCAAAAATGATTTGCGATGAATGGACTCTTCTTTAAAGCTTGAAATCAAATGGTTGGCAAGGCATTTATCTTCATACCTGTAAGGGGGAGTGGAGTTTCCATAGAAAAAAAGGAGAATAATGGATAATAGATAAAGAATAAAACCCAGAAAACATTGTAATAATCCCATTGATTGCAAGATGCAATAACCAAAGTAAGTATACATTGTGGAATAAAACATTTATTTTTCACATCAAGAATTAAACTGCCAAAATACATATTGCTCGGTGAAAAAGCAAGGCGACGGAAAACAATATTCACAATATCCTTTATCTGACCCATAAAAACCGTAATGCCTATTTGTAAACATCCCATTTGCTATGTAATCCCGGTCGGCCCACAGGGAAGGAATTCCAACTCGAAGTCCTCTAAATAATGGCGGAAGACACACTTGGCCCCAAGCTTAATGTTTATCACTGGCAACATCAAGAGACCAGCATCCCATAATACCGCTCTGCATTCACAGCGTGTATCCTCCATCAGCACTGCAGCGGTGATAAATGGCGAACACTGGAGCAGTGCTCACCTCCGAGAACCCTGGCCCTGCCCTTGTGAGTGTCCTGTAAGGCTTTCTATCTGATTAGAAACAGCGGTTGCTGGTTCACGTTGGTGCCAGGAAAAACACAACAAATGAGGAGAATTATCTATCGAGCGATTTTACTCATTCACCGCTATCAACGAGAGTGAGGCGGCGGCGCAAAAACACAACTTTCACGCGGAGGTTGTACGAGCGTTAGGCTTACGTTCAGGTCTACATCCTGAGCTCTGACGAAATGCATGCGATATGTTTTTTTCCCCCCCAGCCAATAAAAACCAAATGATGATACGAAAGAATGTTTTATTCCAACCTTGATTCCAACTGTGGGAGCACGCACACACACACACACACACACACACACACACACACACACACACACACACACACACACACACACACACACACACACACACACACACACACACACACACACACACACACACACACACACACACACACACACACACACACACACACACACACACACACACACACACACACAATCTCCTGATAACGAAACAGTTTGCTGCCGAAAATATCCCTCACACAGATAAGTTGGTCGCTTGACCTGTTGCACCGCTATCAATAACAAACACGTCGCAAAGTTGTGTGTCTGCACTGCCATCTGACGTCATCTGTTCTCGGAGGGAAACAGAATAATAGCATACATATAAAGCAATCCACGGAAAATTTGGACAAGAGGCGGGCGGCAAAACAGCCGAGACAGACTACGAAAGACACGCGGGCAGCGCGGCGGCATTTACTTATTTAGTGATGTGGATGTCGGTGGTCCATCCACATCAACCTCTGGACGTTCCACTCCCTGATGTTGATCCACAATAGCTTCAGTCACGGTATTGACGGCATGGGAAGATACAGCATCTCCACTGAAGCTGTCCAAGATGCTAACTGGATCCACTGGTTTACTGGACTGGCTCCCAGGAAGCGCATTGGGACTAAAGCAATCAGGAGAGAAATGTGGGAAGGCGGCGGGCATGACCGCAGCGATGCACAACACAACAAAGACGCATGCAGCTGCATCTCATTGACTAACTGGTCAGCCAAGACCATCGCTCTTGCCCGTTCTTCCATTGAAAGTCTCTCCCTTACGTCTCCCCTCTGTCCCTCTGACACATTTCATCTTCGCCGCTTCCTCTCCGACAACTGAGCGCTGAATCGCGGTTGAGCGGTTGATAACCGCAGCGACAGAAAGTGCTGCCTCCCTTGCTAAAATATGCTCCAAACTAATCACAATGGCCACGCGCACACACACACACACACACACACACAGACACACACGCTGTATTAACTTTAATGCTTTAACATGGGGCATGATGCTGACAAATGCGGCGACTGAAGTGCCAGTTTCGAAAATGCTCAATTTGTCTTGCATTTAGTGAGAACCATGTAGGCGGAGTAGAGACTAAACACTGAGAAGCATCAAGTAATCCCTGAATGGATATTTCATATTGCAAATAACAACAAAGTGTGTCTGGTGTGTTTGGGGGTCACACTGAGCCTTTAGAGGATAACAACAGAGGGAGCAGAGGCAGCAAGGGAAATAAAGTGAATTCTGTGATGTCTGTAGGATCCCTGATTTCCGCTGCTCAGTGGAAAAAAAGGGAGAAAAAAAAGAAAATACCGCTCGGCTGCCAAGTATTGGCTTCAAAATTTTGACTCGCTGTGATGTAGCTGTCATCCTTTCAAAGGAAGTGGATAGCAAGGGGAATGGGTGCATGTACCATGTCTTTCACTGAGCTTTTTCCGAAGACCACAGAAAGATGCAGGACTTGTATTTCAATCTGCATGGGAAGAATGCTGAGCTGGGCGTTAATTCCACATGTCACTCCCGCGGCTTTTCTTTCGAATAGTTTGACCGGCGACGGAGGATAATTCACTTGCAGATAGAGCCTTTTGAAAGACGGGCAAAAAAAAAAAGGAATATGACTAAGAGAAGAGAAACATGCATTGAGACTCCGAAAACATGCATTTGGCAGCCTATGTCCCGGCAGTCGCACATTCCAAACCAAAGCCTTGACACTGGGCCACGGTTTCGGATGTATATTGATTTATCTTATCAGGAAATTAAAAATATACTGTAGTAGTCTTGTCAACGCCAACGGGTGTATGGTATTTTTCAATTCCCAGTCTGTTCACACATTGAACACCAACCCCGGCAAATTGTGAATAGTTTTCTCCGACTGAATGCAGTGGTGTAATATCTGCCAGCATGGGTAGGAAACAATGTGATCAACCAATGGCATGCGTCCTTCAAAAAAGAAAAGAGGCGCAGAGTTGCGATTAGCCTGGACGACCATAAGGGGAACCCCTTTTGAAAGTTCTCTCCTGCTCTCGCGTTTGGTACGGCACAGCATGTGCGAAAAGACACCGCACGGTCCTCGCAGTCTCGACCAAACCCTTTTTCATCGCAGTCAGGTCATTTCTGGATGCTGCGGATGCACCCATCATTGTCAGGGCGTCTTCAAGAATCCAGAACGGGCAGCAATTGCACCATCAGTTACCGGGCATGTGCTGACAACCTGTCCGCCTGAAAGGCTTTTTATTGCCACACTTTTTGCCTCCGGGCAGAACATCGCCCATGTTCAGCACACTCTGAACAGGCGGAGGGCAGGGCAACTTCCGGGCCTCTAGCCTGTTACATTATCTATTTAGGAGCGGGGGGAAAAAAAACACATTGTGAAGAAAAGAAGAAGAAAAAAAGAAAAAAGGATGATACTTCCCGTAGCTCCAGTCATTCCACTTTGACGCGCGTGCCTGAGGCAGAAAGAATCACAGTGCTTTGCTTACGGAGTGCTCTCATACTGAAGTTTTATATTATTATTATTATTATTATTATATTATTTATTATTATATTTCTTTTCTTTAATTGTCAGTTGTAATCTTTGCTCGTCTTTCTTTTTGTCCTTTATTACTGACCGGGGCGTCTCGTTGTCGAATACACTGTTGTAAAAGTTTTTCATAGCATATTATTAATCTCAGTCAATTTTTAAAAATAAATAAATAAATAAATGAAGTTTTAGTTGGATCCCAGGTCCCCACAGTCTGTGAATGCCGATTTGTCCTTAACCCTGAACTGCCTCTGACGGCTCTTCTGCCAGTGTATGAATGTGCAGGAATGTGAAGAAGAAAAAGGCGATGCTGTATTAATGTGTGAATGTGACTTGCGCTGCAAAGCGCTTTGAGCGGTCAATAGGACTAGAGAAGCGCTACATACTGTAAGTACAGTCCATTCACCATTGGGATGACTCTGAAACCAGGATTTCTTTGTGTCTGACGAGACTGAAGCTGTAGCCCCGTCCTTTGCAGACACTCACGTTGTTTAACACTCATTAGGACACACGGTTATCCACTGTTGCACATCAACAGCGCATTTCACCTTTATGTCTGTGGCTTGTGTTTATTTCGCTGTCACATCAAATGTTTTTTGGTCTCTTTTGTTGCCTCACCCCAAATTTCAGTGATTTTACCATTAGTAAAGATCAAAATATGAAAGCCGAGTCTACAATGCTGGACGCGTGACGGCACCTTCCCAACTGCAATCGCGTCTGCCTGCCTCACCCCTTTAAAAGCCTGGGCATTGCGATTCCCCCGAACAACGTAAAAAAAAAAATAGAGAAGGAAAATGATCGAACCCGCCGTCGTCTTTCTCCCCCTGCCTCCGTTGCTCCCGCACTAATGTGCGTCTCGATTGTGAAATGCAATCACAGATTTCGAACTCCACACCATAAAAGCTACACCAGCAGGTTATGTAGAAGCGATTACAATTGAATGTACCTCGTTTAATACACGTGAGGCCCCTTCTCATATTTGATATACTTAAAGTGCCGGCCTGAGAAATCAATAGGGTGTTTTTAAATGTACTGCGTGATCTCATGTAGACACACACACACGCACACACACACGCACACGCGCACGCACACACACGCCCGCGCATACACTTCCACTATCACTCGTTCTCTCTGTCCGTCTTTTCCGAGCCAATGTGCTGTTTCTACAGTCTCATCTTTATCTATAGATCAAAAGAAGTGATCCCCTCTGCATGACTGAAAGCCTCGGAGCTGCTCTCCACACAACTGGATTTTTTCACCCCCTTCTCCTTTCTTCAAGTCCTCGGTTATTCATTTCTTTATTTTTTCTCCGGCAGTGAGCAGGATTAGTCAGGAGCGGCAGCCCCACTATCAGCGCCACGACGTGCTCTTCCATCCTGCTGCTCCGCTCTGATAAAGGAAAGCGCTCAACGAGTGACTCAGGTGCACAGGGAGCCTTGTAGAAAACAACATTTCTCTCGCCGAGGCACAGTCCTGCATGTCAACGACGGCCAATGGGCAGCGGGAGAGTCTCATGATATATGCAACCTTCTAGCCTGGCACACGTGAAGATAGGCAAACCAGTTTGTGTAAAAAAAAAAACGCATAAACTTTGGCCCCCGCAAGATCGACGTGCGAGATGTGCTTTCCGCAAACCGAGAAAACTCTGTCGTTGTCGGTCCCTTGCCGAAGATTCAAGAAAAAGTTTCCGAAATGTCTGTGAACCGTGAATCTCGACAATGGGCGCCCCTTTGTGAAAATGTTAGTGAACGAAACAGAAATTCAATACAAAGTGTATTGAATTTCTGTATTGAGTTTCGGCCGAAAGACGAATAAAAACCAGAAGAACTTTCAATTCATCCATATTCATTTTCTGTGTGGCACATTTGTATTGTGCCAAATTTTAAAAATATGACAAAAAAGATTTTTCTCCGAAACCAGCACCCGTTCACTCTGGTTGTTGTGGAAACGCCGACATGGCGCTTTATCGCAGCTACAGCACGAGGCCGAAGACACCAGCGGTTCAACTGACTGAATACGTGGTGACATTCTTCTCCTGATGCATACACTACGTATGAAATGTAAAAAAATATATGTAACTCCACTTATTGTGAATTGTGTTTATTCCAGGTATACTGTATATTAATCAATATATACTTTTTTTTGCAGTCTGTTTTTTTTGCAGTCTGTTCATCAATTTTATTATTATAATTTTTTTTTGTACATTAGTAACATTTAAAACATCATCTGTAGTTCTCGGCGTTGACACCCCACTTCAGTTTAAGCGTTGTTAACCGGGTGCCGAGCTGAAGTTTACACATTTTAAGGGAAGGTGAGCACACAAAAAAAAGTAAATACATGGCAGACTCAGCTGATATATGCAACATAAATTATTATTGAATTTAGTCATCTAAGGCATGGACCTGTCCAAACCTGGAACTAGTCTACCATTAGATGGACACGTTTACTCAGCATATCTGTCCATGTGCATGCTGAGAAGCTTGGCCAAATGGTGCAGAAATAATGTGTAAAGTAACTCTTATTTTCAGGGAGGAACCCCCCCCCCCCCGTGCTGTCTTACTGAATTCAATTTCTGATGAAGGTCCGACACTGGCTATACAGTCGTGCGCCTATGAAGTGCTCCGGATTACGAAAGGATGGAAAATGACCTGCATGGTGATCTCGGCCGACTTCTGGTCTGGTGGGAGCAGCAAGACACAAAAAAACCTGATGCTTGCATCTTTAACAGAAAGTAGGTGAAAGATGAGTCACATTGTGCAACAATACACACACACACACACACACACACACACACACACACACACACGTTGCTTTCCTCATACTTTCCTTTCCAAGGGCCTTTAGTTATGTGCCTGTTTATATCTGCTCAAGATGCACTAACAACCCCCCCATCCTCCCTCCGACTCTCTCTTTCTCTCTCTCTCTCTGTCGCTCTCTGTTTCTTTCAAACTGCTTCACTCCAAAAAAGTGGAAGCGATGCAAATATGCGTGCACATACTGTAAAGAACGGAAAAGGTTGTTCATGCCCTGAGAGACACAAGGCAACACAGATATGACAAGTACAGATGCACATATATGTATATATATAAATTTTTTAGTATAAGGCGCCCGCCCACCCACACCCACACCCACAGCCACACACACACACACACACACAGATGGTTATTCACAATAACTATTCTAACATTATCACGCACATTGCATGTTTCTAACTGTATATTCTTAGACCAACAACGATCTCAAAAGCTACACCTTCACATTTAATTCTTGATATATTTGTATATGTTTATATTTGATAGTTTCATATCCTCGTACTCTGTTGTGTGAATGCACAGACAGGATTACACACTAATTTTCGTAAACATTGTGGATATTTGTGAAATACTTTGATATAACACTGCATATCAGCCTACACTACAGCTTTATAAGTACAGAAGAATGGCTTGATAGGATATTAATATTAGTTTGCATTTCAAACTAAGAGCAGATAAACATGAAAAATATAAGTAAACACAGAGACAGTAGATTAAAACATTTCTTCTTATTTCATCAGTACCTTAACTTGTTTGGAGGATGTATTTTGATCAACAAAACTATAAATAATACAAGTTGCCCACATGCAATGTCAAAGTCTTCAGCCGAGTAAAAAGGCTCTATAGAACTGTCAACGTTCCATGCGATGCCTGGATGTGTCTCTTAGTCACTGCCCCAAAATGTCACATGCCGTACGTCTGAGGTGAATCATTTTTAAATAATGAAAAACGGGAAAGGGGGAAGAGATGTCCAACTGAGAGGACTCCAAACTAAACATGTGAAATGAGGGAAATATGAAATGACACAGGGATGGTAAACAGTCCATCTGCGTTTTCCCAAAGGACGCCGCCTGCCATACTTTGAAATGCACTTAAAAAGGAAGTACGGCAGTGCAGTATCAATCTAAGCGCGTTCTGATGGCATTGTGGCTCTGCCTTGGGTTTTTCTTTTCTTTTTTAACTGGAAAATGATAAGAGGGTTTATGCAAAATGACGAAAGGACTAATAAGCTATTTAAGTGATGTAAAAGATTTTCATTGAAAGTATACAATTGACAGGTGTTCGATGATTTAGCTGCAGTAGCTCTTGAGGTTCAATGTCATTCTATTGATGTATTTTATTACTGTGAAAATGTTCATGCTTATGGGATTCTGGCTGCCATTCAGCATTAAATAACTGGCATTTCAACGTTGACAAAACAGACTAGTAATTTAGCCATTACTCAAAAACCAGTGGAACCTTTTTTTTTTTTGTCTGGAGGCGCATTGTGCAGGTTTACATAACTGGAGATTACCCAAAGAAAATCCATTCAAAGCATTTTCAAATTCCGTGCCATAATCCGCACTCATTTATCATTTGACATTTCAATATAGACCATACTGTGATTTTATACTAATCGCTGACAATTACCTGCTCGGATTCCACACACTGGATGTGACATTCATGGGGAAACAAACATCATCTCTCTGTGTCTCAGCAGCACTGTACCCGGGGTTTTGTAATTGGATGACATCATGGAGTTTAAGGCCGTAGTCCGATAAACATTTGATTATTAGTTTTTTCATACGCAGTTTTTCTTATACTGCCCAATGACTGTATTTAAGATTGACAACATGACAGCTCCCAAAAGTAAAGCCAAAACATCTTGTTCACCCCCTGCAGCCAAAAGTATGGAGGTCATAAACCTGGTCCCCTCTAATATAATCAGATGGGACATGGTCCAAACTAGAATAAGAATCTAAATACAGCGGCTCCACGCCCGCGCTCGCTACTGCGCAGACTCTGAGCTAACCACTTGTATCAGAAATACAGGTTTAATTTTTGTACAATGACAAAGTGGTGAAGTGGAGATATGATAATCAATCAAAGTACGCAAGGTTATTCATGATAGACGATTAATAGAGTATAACATATGCGCCGTTGTGCCTTGAGACGATCAAACATACATACGTGACAAAAGTTAAATCTGAGTTTATAACCCCCCCCCAAAAAAAGAATGAAAAAAGAGACAAAAATGCCCCTGTTTGCTTAAGTAGGTAAAACTATGTTTGGGATTTTTGATGCTGTGGCTTCAAGTCAAATGAATTTAGAGCATCAATATAATGGAAAATGTTTGATGCGGAACATTATTTCCTGCATGTGACAAGGAATTGGCAGCGGGGGGTGGGGGGGGTATCAGAGAGGGAACCAATCATTACTTATCGAGAGACACTCACGGTAATTAATGACTTGTACAAACTGTTGCACGTGGAAAACATTAATGAATAATTTTCGATACATAATCAAGTAATTAGGAAATGAACTCAAGAGTAAATCCAGGAACCACGATAATGAACACTGGTGATTATCAATTTGATGCCATCTCCGCCGTGTCCCAGAGGGACCTGTGCTAGTTTGTAGAGGGAGAGAAAAGGGGGGGGGGGGTTCTGTTCTGACACCACAATAATGTGCCAGTGCCACTCAAAGATCCAGAGTGACACACAGCTGTGGGGAGAGTGAATTTCTTCTGTATTCTATAATTTTTCCGTCTGAAGCACTGTCATGCCTGCTCCAGTTCAGTCCATTACTGCGAGTGGAATCGTCTTCATGCCTCCTAATCGGCAGCCTTGTGTGCCGCGCTTTCTCCACTCCTAATGACAAACACGTTGGCAACTCTTCTAATTATTTATACCGGGTCCTCATTCTGTCAGCGATTCAAGGATAGTTTCAAGTGTCTCGTGAAGATGTCTGATTTTTTATGACGTGCCAGGGATGGGTTGAGCCATGCCTGCCTAAATCACCAATTTATTTCCCTGAATAGCCTCTTGTCTAGTTTGTTAGTGCCTTAATAGATCCTTTCTGGCTTCAAAAGCGGTCCGTGTCATTACTGCGTTTGTGTCTTTTTTACTTTAAGTAGATGGCATAATTCAAATGTGTGCTTCATCTTCAATGGAATGCGGCCTAGGCTCGGGTCTCAAACTTTATCTATCATGAGTGTTGTTGCTGTTTTTGTTGTTTTTACAAAAAAAAGGTTTTGGCACGAGAAGACCTCTGAGACAGACTTGTGTTCTCAGACTAAGAAAATCCCTGCCGATTATCTTGTCTATCGAGCTAGCCAGAGGGGAGAGGGACAAATGGGTTGCAAAGTATGTTGCACAGGAGCGGTCTGGATCTGTAGTTCCCTTAAGATGGAGCAGATGTGAATCTTATCTTTATCAGAATATTAATTAACAGTCTTGTCTCATGGTTATTCATGCAATTTCCTTTGAAAACCTGGACTCGCCGGTCTCTCATTTACACATTTCTGAACTAGGAAATTAAGCAAAAGGAAAAGAAAACACATGGATTCCAAAGTTTACCTTTTTGAAGCCGATTCCCCAAACTGGAAATAACCCGTTATTTTGCTCTTTCTGGCAATTGACCATTAAAAAATAATGAACATTACGTCGGAATCTTTCAGCCGTGCTACTGACAAAGAGTCATTATACTGTAACTCTCCACTCGTTTTTACACGAGTGTGTTCCTTGTGCATGTTTGAATACAACTGTCAATTCCCCTCTGACTGGTATTCACATCTTTACATCTGCGTCCTTTTTTGTTGTTGTTGACAAATTAAAAAAAATACTCATATGCGGCGTTTCTGAAATGCTCATGTGGCTCATTTACATATTCAGTAACAAATTACCTTGTTTGCTGCTCAGGTATGAGGACTTGCCGGGTAAACTGGACCTTGAGGCCAAAACCATTATTCATGTTGGCTGCAGCTGTTAACATAGGATCATTGATGGTAGAATAAAAAATGGGTACCGGGCACGTTTGCCTCGAGATGGTTGTAATTTGGCAGCTCACGCAAACTGTGGCCTCTTTATCCGTAGAACCTTAAACCAACCAATCCACGTCAGCTTCTCGGCACACAGACACGCTTAAGACTGTTCGATTGTGATGACGAGAACGGGCCACGGATCGACGACGATCATCAAAGTACCAAACCCTCGCGTGCAACTCACGGGGAGAAATAGGGGGGAAATGATTGTGCGAGGCGCCGGGCAAGACCGCCCACAGTGAAACGTGTCCGTTCTGCTCCGAGAGCAACATGCAGTAAGTAGGTAATTACTGCGGCTGTTGGTCTTTGTCATATTGTTACTCGGGCCTGGGAACACCTTTGAGAAATAACACACGTGCAGTTGGACAGAAAGCAGACACAGGGACTGCGTCAACACACCGAGCTCGCGCACGCTCTGGTCGGCGGCCAAGAGCGGAGACTGGACAAAGACAGAATCAAGGGCTGTCCTTTCCCCTCTCTCTCTCTCTTTGTCCGGTATCGCAAATAAAATGATATCAGCCAGTACCTTGGAATCTAGAAATCTGAACTAAAAGGCTTCATAAACTCCACCTCTGTGGGTCTGTAGTGCATGCTGCCTTCACAAGCTGCAGCTGCTTTGGTTTTCTGCGAGTTTTCCGCTCTCGCCACTCAACACGATGGTCGCAAATCACAATCATCTCTGTCTATAATCATTGAGCGGGCCCTCGGAGTGATTGAACTTGTTTGTGTATCGATGGCCACAATGACGTTTGTGCCATCATACGTCCGGCCGTATGTATTCTCTCAAATCAATTTCCTCATTTTGTTGTTTTTGTTTTTCCTCTGTTTTACATCCCTATGGATTTTTCCCGTTTAATTTGGGTCAGTATTGTGAAGGAAGACAGGGTATTGATTTCTGTCTAAGGGGGCTTATGGGAACCAGGATAAGCTTGTCTTCTTAAGGCTTCACGGCGGGTTGTGACAACACACGGAGTATACCCTCAAATCTCGCAATTGCAAACCTGCTGCCATTGCAGGCCCCTTACCGAAAAGTAAATGATCACCCGATGCCTCCCACCTCAGCTCCCGCGCACACCTCTCGCACGAGAACGGACAGCAATCAAAAATATCTCATTGTTGAGCCGAAGTACGGTATCGCGCTCCGACTGATCACGGAAGCCGTGGGAGGATCTTGCCTAGTAATGCCGGGGCGCAGCATCCCAGACACACACACACACACACACACACACACACACACACACACACACACACACACACACACACACACACACACACACACACACACACACACACACACACACACACACACACACACACACACACACACACACACACACACACACACACACACACACACACACACACACACACACACACACACACACACACACACACACACACACACACACACACACACACACACACACACACACACACACACACACACACACACACACACACACACACACACACAGGTCATGACGCTGACAAGCTGAAGTTGTTTGTTGTTTCAAAAGTGCCGATGATTGTCCGCTGCCGCACATCTCGAAAACGCCCCCCCGCGGTCGACCTCAGCCCTTCACTCCCTAACTCGGGAGCGCCTGTTCGCTCGGAGGAGAGAGGAACGAGTGGGACAGAGCACAAGTGGACGCCGGGTGCAGGAGACGGCCGGGAACTTGAGCATATTATGCAAAGCGGCGAAACTTTTAACGAGTGCTTCGAGTGGCGGTGTTGGGAGAGAAAAAAAACAGTACCGTAGTTGTCATTGATGGGGGGGGGGGGGCAAGTGAGCCGCAGCAATCAACACAGTTATGTAAATACATATTCATGCAATCCGTACTAATCCTGCTTCTACAAAAAAACGTATATTTCTATCTTGAAGTCGAGCGATGACTGACAATGACACTTGAGCTGACCCAAATTTTGTTGGGACAACTTAGGGGGGTTGTTATTGCGAGGATTCAGAATGTCCCATTTGCCCGTTCGGTGTTGATGCGGGCACAGATGATTCTAATTCATGAGATTCAGATGACACTGGCAGCGTGACAGGAAAGACATTTTGGCCATTTGTGAGCTGTATTTTCACATCTCTGACATTATTAGCTGCTGATCATTACATTTACTTGGCATGGGGGGGGGGGGGGGGGGGTACAGTGCTGCTTCTAGTGCTTTTAATTCAAAATGACTTCACATGGGTGAAAGTGAATGTGAGTAACACGTGTCCATTAAGAATAGTATGTTTGCAAAGAGAAAACACGTGTGTGCAGTTATTACAAATGCACATGAACATGGTGAAGAGTGCCAGTATTTGTTTTGTCTTTTTAATTCATTCGTAAGAGGCACACAGTAATATCACATGAGAAATGAGACATAAATGTATTACTGGGGGACAAAAAATAAAAAGACAGGAGCATATTTGATAATATGCTTGCTTGGCTGATTGGGTCAACTTCCCCTGCATGGACAAAAGGATTTAAGAGGGCAGGCGTTTATGAAGGAAAAAGCAAACGGGGCAGCAGGACATGCGGACGGACGGAGAGGGAGGATGAAATGAAAGCGAACCGTGAAACAGGCTCGCACACAGAGCCACGCCGCCTGATCCAGAGGCCGAGCAAAGACAACCGGAAGCACCGGGGAAGACGGCGCTGCCAACGGAGGCGTTTCCATCCTTTGGATGCCATAACTGACCGAGGGATAATTGAAATTGGGCGCTGCCTGGGCATTCCTGAGTCTCATTCCCACTGATGAGACCACTGCCATCCACAAACATATTACATGCATACAAAAAAAAAGAAAAGAAGATGCAGCACTGGGATAATCGAAAAAACAAGCACAGACAGCCCCCGTGTCGAAATCATGCCTACAGGGTCTCCATTTTCCTGTAATTTTGTTCCACTTCAGACTCGCACACACTATCCCTATACATCACTGTTTGGCTACCGGCTAACATAATATCTGTATTATTTATTTCAGCGTGATCAATAAACCAAGGCATCCTCCGCAGACATTTTTTTTTTTTATTCCGGAAGAGTGAGTGCCGGGATTTATTTTTCGGGTAGATATTGTGGAGCAAATATTCCCCCTGTCCGGTGACAAACGCCCCCGACACATCGCTCTGTGGGCTCGGCGGTCTGAAATAATTTGTTTGTGCGCATCCCGAGAATTACTGTCCAGAATCAAGCCAACTAACTTTGCCAAAGAGAGGAAAGAACCCTTTGTACCCAGTATTTCATGACATCCTTTGTCCCGAGGGGGTTTTCTCTCCCTCCGCCCACGGCGTGCCCCTTTCATTATTCACTTTCTGTCTCATATTCTGTTTTATTTGAAGAGTAATTTACGACAGGTTGCAAAAAAAATAATCTTCCTAACCCTCAAGGTGTCACAGTCGGGGCCCCTTTGTCAGACGCCGAGAGTGATATCGCGCAACGCGCCCAGTGACGTGGGCCATTAATTTTTTCAAGCAAGGTCAAACTGTCTCCGTTGTTTGTTTCGTCCTCTAGCAGCAACAGTTTGGATACAGATCGCATCACATCGCGGGTCGGCCGTGCAAAAGCGGCTGGATTTTTTTGGTTAATTTTATTTCAAGTCAGTCCTTGTTGGTATGTTTTTTTCTCTCCCATGCCCCAATCTCCTTCTGCAATCATTCCTACTGTACAGCTGTTTTTAACTTCCTGCTCTCTGTTGCTCTTTATAAACTGCTTTCTGTTTGTGTCTCTTACCCAACACTTGTGCTATTGATCGACGCCGTGGCACCCCTCTCTTAGTGTCAGCAATGAACACAGGATCATCGGCCTCTCGGGTTTCTGTCTAGTGTTTACACACACACCTCTGCGGCTACTGGACGGACACACACACACACACACACCACACACACACACAACACACACACACACACACACAACACACAACACACAACACACACACACGGTATATATGTGTGCACACAAACACTTTTCATTTGTGTATTTCTGACTAAGCCCCCCCACAACCCCAGGAGGTTTAACCCTTTTTTTTTTTTCTACTCTGGGGAACAAGGTCAAGCCTCATCAAATTTAACCCCAACACCGGCTTCGGATTAAGGGTCACGACCTCATCCTTCACATCTTTCTTGACCTCTGATGCCGTGGCATAATACATCAGAATGAACGCCTTACCTCTGGACCTTCTTATCTCATACCACACCGGCCCCCCCATTTTTTTTTTTTTTTCATTTATAGGATCCTCGTCCTCTCTTCTGCTCTTTACTATGTGTGTGTGGGGGCTGTCCTGTATTCCTCGAATCACCCTGCGCTTGGCGGGCAGCTCAATCTCAATATCATGTTATCGGACTCAGGGGCCAAGGATATAAATACCACACACCATAACTCTCCCCTGTTCAATAACCATTATATGCTCTACTTTATACATTAGAAGCACCTGATGGGCCCGTAAATTCACAGCTGCAGCTCGGCAATCCCAGAGTGCATCCACAGGAAGAAATGGATGCTGAAACCATAGAAAGTGGAAATTGTGAAGAAAAGGAAAAAAATTGAAATCAGGGGGGGGGGGGGGGGGGGGGGCATTGGGTGCAGAGGATGAGCAAGTCAGTGGCAATTGCACGAGAGAGATTGCAATAAACAGAGTGAAGAGCTGAGGTTAAAAAGGGGAGAGGCAGTTAGCATTGACAGTTTTTTATTGGCTCGGTTTTCTCACTGTTACAGTTGTCCGTTACATTTGTGTAATACGCTTTGTGCGTCCAGCGAATCATGCATTCCACTTTGCCAAAGCCCTTCTCAGTCCTGCCCAGCCCGGCCTGCTGAATTAGATCTATCTGCTCACACAAAGTGTTTGTTGTTCCTCACGCCGCGGCCAACATCCGTTCACTTTCCACGGACAGCAATATATATAAAACTCATGATTTCCGTCCAACTCCACAGATAACACAGAGCCGACACCGAGCGGGGCATGGAGAAAGGCAATGAACGTCCATCTTCAAAACTCACACAGCTCATAAGCAAGTACACACACACACACACACACACACACACACACACACACACACACACACACACACACACACACACACACACACACACACACACACACACACACACACACACACACACACACACACACACACACACACACACACACACACACACACACACACACACACACACACACACACACACACACACACACACACACACACACACACACACACACACGCGCCATTGTTTACCACAGGAGCATGACTGGATGCAGCATAGAGTTTACGCTTCGATGCACTTTTTCATTTGGAAAGCTAGGGTGGTTACCCACAGAGCGAGAGCTGATTAAGAAAACAGTCCCATTTAATTCCTTTCTCCTCAACGGCCAGCGAGAGAAATGTAATTAAAGCCACTCAATCTCCCATGGGCCCTGCTACCTGCTACACGACCAACATGACACGTTGTGTAATTCGCCTAACCTACAAAGGCGGCGGCAGTTATTTGCCGCGGCGGCAGGGCGAGCACGGGCCTTTGAACGAGACTGCCGGGGAGAGAGAGAGAGACACAGAGAGTATATACGGGTTCTCCTTTCCCCCTCTTTTCTCTCTCCCCTCCTCTCCTCCTCCCTCGTTCCCCATTTTTTCTCCCCTGTCCCACTCCTCTCAACCCAACCCGGTGGAGACTGGCGGCCTGTGTCCGCTCCAAATGTCGGGTTTCCTTCGGCCGCCAAATGCTTGTTCGCGGTAGGAACTGTCGGCTTTTCTCTCTCTGATATCGCATGGTCTCGTCCTTACTCTGTGAAGAGCCCAGAGACAGTGCATGTTATGATTTGATGCCACACAAATAAAATTGAAATGAATTGAATTGAATTGAATCGAAGAGAGAGACCTGCGATAATCGACCTCTGTTGAAGCATGTTGAGCACAGTGCAGCCCTGAATACTCAAACACACAAGACACACTGAATATTGTATTTCTGAGTCAAAGCTGCAGTGTTTATATTGTTAGTTTTCTAAATTAATTTATTTCGAGGGGAGAACAAAAACAAGTGTGGTCAAACAATGTAAAAAAAAGAAAAGAAAAGAGTATTGAATATGATTATAAGTGTTCTATTTCAGTGTCACGAAAGTAGATGGCCATCTTGAGACTGGTTTCATAAAGGTTTATTATAGTAGACAACAGACAGAGACATTTTACGATGCGTCCATGTCATCTTCATAATTAGATTAGAAGAGCATCGTATAGGACAGTAGTTGTCAGCATTTTCTCGCTCTGCCCATTTGTGTGTCTCAGAGGGCATATTAATTGTCTTATTGAGTTTGTGGAGACTACGCGGATGTGTGTGTTTGCATAAATGAGTAGACGTCGTGTTTGTGTTTGACCGCATTTCCTTCAACCCAACCAATTAGATTCCGGCAACAATTTCAGGATAACAAATTATGATTGGGAGAAATGTAACGCAGGTCAGGAATATTCATATAAAGCAACAGCTTTAACAGGCAGCATTGTGTGTCGGTGTAATGTTTCTTGACCCATCTCATTATAGCAGTCATTATACCATGGCCACAGTCTTTCCTAAATTTAAACAAATGGTTTCAGCAGCCTAAATATATGACCATACGTTACTCGCAATGCAAAGTATTATGGGGATATCCAAATTTCCATGCCTCGGGTTTCTTCCAAAACATAATTGCTAATGGGAAATTGTCGCCTGATTCGAACCTAATTCACTGGATAAAACTCCACAACCAATGCAGCTCTGCTGGAAATACTGTGCTTTTACAAAATTGCCCCAGACACTTCACATTAAAAACCATTAAAAAGTATTAATTGCTCTCCCATTTGCAGCAACTAAGTTGTTTTGTAAGTCGGTGCGTTTTCTATTTTTAATTGTTAATGAATGATGTGAGTATTTTAATAATTAATCTCCTTCAGGCATATAAACACACAAATGCTTTTAATGGCGATGTTGTTTCACTGAACCGAACAACAGGAGGCATCATGTAATATGCAAAAACAAAATAAAAGGGAAAGCAACGCACAATAAAACGTCAAATAATGCCATAAAGATGCCAACTGGGGGGGAAAAAAAGATGCTTTCTGGCAGATGCTAACATGAGCACTTGACCAATTTCTTCTCCAAAGTTTCGTCACATTGTGTCTTGGAGGAAGCCGCTGTGCTCCATTGGAGTCTATATTCTCAGAAAACAAAAAACAAAAAACACACATCCTCACTAGCAAGCCACAGAAGTCGTGCTCTTTGCTTTGCAGGGAACTCACCATGTTTTTCTTTATAAATATAAAATGAACAAGACCTGACTGAAGTCTCATGCAGTTAAAGGTCTATGGTCTGTTTGTGAGGGGCACCTGCAACATTTTGCCGGGACGAAGTTGTTCGACATATGAAGCGCAGAACCTGTACAACAAAAACATGAAATAAATAAAAACAACATCAAACACTTGTATTGTGTCTAGACTTATTGCTTGAGTTGGATGGAAAAAAAAAAAAAAAGGATTATAGCTCCTCTGCTGTGATTTGTTGACTTCTACTTCAAAACTCAACTGAGGTGACGCAAACTGTGACCTTTACCCCGGGACTTACAATTATCATGTTTGTTGACGACAGACAGTTGGGAGTAATCTGCTTAGCGCTATCACATAACAGAACAAAGGCAAAGTGTTTGCGCTCCTTCAGCCATTTAGACGAACGGCAGCACGCGGGCCTGCTATGTGACAATCTCTTGCCGCACAGTGGCAAAATTGTGAAGGCAGCATGAAATATCTGTGGCAAGTGCTGCTTTGTTTGCTGGTTTCATTAATTCTTCAGGAGGGTATATCTCAAAAGTGCCAACAAATACAGTGGAGAAACATGTGCTCTGGCACCAATCCACGCGTCTAATTGGGAACCTTGGGCTTCAGGATGCACCTTCACTCTGAAAGTCTCCTCCATTATTCATAGAAATGTAAGAATTATAGAACAAGACCAAGCGGCCCCCCCGACTAAGCTGGTAGAAAAGGATGAGGGCTGCACACAGATAAAATGCTTAATAATCTATTTTACTTCAATAGGATAAACTTTAATTTTTAATAACCCCACCTACATACTTGTTCTTGAGCAATCAGCATACTTAGAATCAAAACTATAAAACAAGTGTAAAACCCGTGGGATGGAAAAGAGAAAGCGTACAGTATAGCTGGGTTCCAGTGACACGTGAACCATATGAACATAGTGACCAAAAGATGGGATTGGCTTTCCTCAGGATCCCTGGTTGTAGAGCCAGGGAATATATGAGATGTAGCAAGAAGTCTGTATAACTGTATACGTGTTAAGCCGTCGATAGTGGCGAGGACACGGGGACAAGAGAAAAGGACATGAGAAGTATGTTGTGGTTGAACTTTACTGGATGCCTTTTGAAACAACGTGGCAACATTATGACTGATTTAATTGTCTGAAATTATGAAGGCCTGCGTAGAAAGGGTTGTCAAAACAGTACATTTCTCAGCTCTACATGACAAGAATTTTACTCCAACTCTGAAACACCTAAATCATGCACATGGTGCCACACACTTGACATTTACTTAGATGACAACACAGTTAACGGCTCACTGTGATCCGGTGACACGGTTCAAACTTATAAGTATGCTGTACGCTCGGCTTCTTCTCCCACTCGCAGCTATTTTGATGGTTGACCTACAGATGAGCAAACACTGAAAGACACAGATTTTCTATAAATGTTACAGAAAAATACACATCCGAGGCGTGTTAAAGCTTGTACAGCCACAAGCAGTGTGGCCGCACTGTCGATACAGTGACAAAAAAACCCAACCCTAAACAATTTGAGACCCTCACCCATGACTGAATATCACGCAGACTTGAAAGTGATCACATGAAACCACACGTCAGAAGGGGGTAGAATAAGCAAGATATATTCTCAAATGGCCACTGTTCAAACAGCAACATACTGCATATTAGTGCCTCTCAAGTAACTGATACCGCCTCTCAATTTAAATCCCTTTTTCAAATACATGTGCACAGCTATTTGATGGCAAAATACAGAAATACAAACTCTGAAAACCCATGAAGTCTCCTGACATCTTTGAGCAATAAAAGGGCTGTTCTAAGTGACTTCCTTCCCCGCATACCTGCTCCTCTCCTCTGAGAATGCTGAGAAATACAAAATCTGAGAATACCTTATTGCGTTTGATCTTTCATTCATCTCACACGTGGTAGGCCTAACCGGCTCTCAGAGGTAAAAGTGAGTCAAGGAGGAAAGAAAGAAAAAAAAACCTATGAAAACTGTGACCATCTTTCAATAATTATTAGAGATGCAGCCGTCAGTGTGAGTAAGCAGACAACACAAGGCAGACAGAATGGAAGAGGGGAACAAAGCAAGGAGGTTAGGGGTACAGAGATGAAGACAATAAAAATTGAATAAAAGAGGGCTAGAATATGAATGAGATACAAAAAAGAAAGGAGTAATGATAAGAGATATTTTAGGAGACAAAGCAGAAGCTGGACTTTGGAGTGTGAATTTTCAGGTTTGACTTTGGGCATGAATTAATCATGGGACTCAAAGACAAGGTGTTTGAATTTAGGTACACTGAAGCGTCTGGGCAACAAGCAGCCTTAGTAGCAATATCATTTGAAACTATCATTTTTGTTGGCATCTTGTTGGTTAAATGATCCAGGGAATTGTCTTCTAGGGAAATATAAAACATAAATACAGAGTACCGTGCAATGATTATACCTGCAATTAGGGGGGCAGGCCTCATTAGTTTCTCTTAATGTAGAATATTTGTCACAACCATACATGAATACATTTAATTCACAACACAATAACACACACGTCGTGCACTAATTGCTTAGAAAGCAGATGCCAATGTTTTATAGAAGACCATTTTGCTATTTCTGATGGCCGCCTTGTGTTTGCAATGTGGGATTAGTGACGGCATAAAAGACTAAAAGACAGGTATTGAATGGATACTACAAACAGCAGTGTTAAGACTACCAGTAAGAAACATGTGTGAGAGGAATACTCAAAAGTATGATGACTGGAAACAAAGAATGGATTGATTTATCATCCATATTTATTAAGATCATTTTCATTTCTTTTATCCATTTAAAACTGCATTTGTTTTTAAGATTCAGAAATTGATTTCTCAACCCCCTGGGTGGTATGTAATGAGAGCTACAAGGCATGAAGGAAAAGCAATCTTTCTGCACTCCAAAAAATTTACTTTTAATGAGTTAAGGGCACCATAACGTTCAATATATTATAATAATGATAGACCAGGTCAGCAGAACGCGCTTTTGCATATGACCTGTATGTTTAATATTGTTGATGTTATGTATCGTTATCAATGCTTGCAATCACACAGAAAGGCGTCATAATTAAATGTATCCCTTTAACTACATTTGCAAATCATAATATACCTGAATGAATCAGACAGAATCATCCCACAGTAGCCAAAAATATGTCAAGGGTTGTAGACAGTGGCGTCAGTAATTAATTATGGGATTGGTTAGACATCTCATTAAGGAAAAGTGTGGGTTAACTGTAAGCATGTGCTGAGAATTCATCCACATTTGCACGCAATATTGTAAAACAGATCACTGAGTTTAAAGTGACCTTTTTACTTTTTAATTTGATGGCGCTTAACTGGTATTTAACATTATTCACTTACATTTTAGATGCCTTGTAATAGTCTTTCATACTTCAGTTTCACACTTCATTAAGCATCACACATCTCCAAAGAATTATTTTTACGAGTGTAAGAAATACTTTCTGAAAGACAAGGACCACTTTGGATAGAAATGATGTTAGCCAAGGGCAAGAAATAATTCATTTATCTTTTTCTTTTCTTTCTTTTACTAAATTACAGCTAAAGTTGGCTTTGATTGACGACTCAATTTAAAAGAATATTATCTTTCACCTTTCTGCCAATTAAAAACACTGAGGTTGGTCAACTGGTAATATCAATCATTATTTAACAAATCATTTTGTTTTCCTTTTCCTTCAAAACCAAATGACTCATGTGATGTAAAAATACATTTTTATGGGTGTTGAAACAGTTTGTTGTACCTGAGTTTGTATGAGCAAGATTGCATACATAATGCTGTAAGCTGAAAAATAGAAAAACCTTCACATCCAGTTACGTCAGATGATTTGGATTATAGAGAAAGCATGGCACAAATCAAAGACTGGCACCATGTGTGATATTGTTGTAAGTGTGCAACTAGCATTATATGTTAGCAAGCATGAGTTTTGCCAGGTGACACAAACTCATCTGGCAACACTCATAACCATGCATTGGGTATCCTTTAAACTATTTTTGAAGAATAAATCATTTTAGCCCACAGGATAACGTTGATTAAAGTTGACTTAAAAACAATGTTGATGTTGTTGGGTCAATGATTTAATATAATGGTAATTTTCAATGTCACATAATAGGCTACTTATAAAATAGTTTATAAGACACATTTTAACTCATTATTTCTTGTTTTTCTTCACTCATCGCCTGGATTGAGCTGCCAGAGCTTGGCTGTCACATAGACATATGCAGTGATTGGCTGTGTTGCAATACCTTGTGTGTATGTGCAGATCATTGGACAAGTATAGCAACAGACTGCTACTCTCCAGCCCATTACTGAAAGCTCAGTTTCCATCAGATAAAATAACGTTAGACTCTTCTCTGGTCTTGGCTTTCATTTGAAAATGAATTAATGTTTTTCTTAAACAAATTTTGTGGGAGTTTACCGAGAAAGGAGTTTACTGCTGAGAATGACGTGCGGCAGCCAATAGATACATTTACAACAGTTCATGTGTTCTAGATATTGAAAGTGCCATGAGTACAATCCATATATCCAGAGTGTTTACAGTGTACAGCACATAAAAATGCCTTAGTCACTATGGAGAATAAACATGTGTATTTCTGGAGAGCCCATAGTGCACTTGTCAAGATGGAGTAATTAAATCTGCATAAACTATACAAGGTGCAGAATGGCTCGAGTTGATTAAAATCAGTTTCATCATGTGCAGTCGATAACAGGGTTACCTCCCTCCTGCCACAAAATGTCACATCACCGTGGTATATAGCTGCCAAATACAGGAAAGCTCTTTTATTTAGCCAGACCTCTGCACTTCCCCGCGTAGGCATTAAAGAGCATTAGGATCCTTATGCAACAAGTCAAATATATATCAATGAGGTTTCTATTCAGTGCAGCCTCCCTTTCAAAATGTAAAACACAGGTCAAACCACATTGCACAGAAGTGTGTTCTAATACGGCATGCCAGACAAGGTTAAAACTTTACACATGATGCCAGATTTATTTTAAACCGAGTGCATTCTATAGGTATTTACATTCTAGTCATTGTATATATCACTAAACACATGTCACAGCTAGTATGCCCCAGGATTGAGAGAATTATCTGAATCAAATAAGAAGCTGGCCTTTACACCACTGCCACAACTCTAGATCTCCGTGGATACTAGAGTAGAGTATATTGCCAAAATGCCTGTCATATGATGTGCATGCCAGATACACGTCATGTTTATTTCTACCACTTTAATAAGGCAAGTCATTCATTCTCATCTGCTCTGCTTTGTTGACCTTCAGTCCCATCCAGCTGTTGCTGTATGTTTGTTTGTCCGTAAAGGATTCACAATGAAGTCCTGTTAAGAAACGAGGGGCTTTCTGTCCACCGAAACACTAGCAGGCTTTTAATTTGAAATTTTTACAGAGGTGTAATTCTGTAATGCAAAGGGGAACAGATCAAAGCGAGCCTTCATACTAAAATATGACCAATTATATTCATCAAACAGAAGGAATAAGAAATAAGGGCCCTGAATCTAATGCAAGCCTGCTTCAAATAACAGCCTTTTGCCTTCAGCAGTTGAGATAAATAAAGGCCTTAGTCTCTATTTGAGGGAATTTGGTGGTCTGTATGAGAGTTATATAGCTTATTAGAAATGTTCATGCGAATGGAGTCAATTTCAGAAATGGAGTAGAATCATACAGTCACCGCCACTCACAGCATTATCAAAGTGTAAGAAATACTACCTTGAGATGTCGAAAAGCTTGTCTACCTTCAAGTAAGAAGCATTATGAGCCAAAGAGAAGCTTTTGTTTCCTGATTCCCCCCCCCCCCCTCATGTTCTAGAGTGTTTTGAAAGATGGGCCGTCTCTTTAAAGCTGGACTGACTTCAGTCAGGGGAACAGCTTTGATTGGAACTGGCATCTTGCGAATGCATTTTGATGCAAACTGCAACTACATTCAACAAAAAAGCACTCATGGAATCAGGAGAGGAAAATATCAGGGAAGTTGCACTTCTCAGCCTGGACTTGAATGAAAGACTGAACCCGCTACAGTTGGACATTTCATGACATGAAGCAGCCCCTCAGAAATCTCTACCATTCCAATATTTGTACCCATAAATTTGAGTTCAATGGCTTTAGTCAAACAGTGAAAAAATGGAATCCATACATTTTAAGTGGACCTGGATGTTCCAGTTTCTACCACTGAAGCATGCAACGTAAAGAGACAAAGAAACTTATCTCACTCATTTCTCCGCTTATATTCATTGCAACACTGAGAAGAATGTGCATTGTTCTGTTCTCTGTTCAAGACCAGATGATACAAATGAAATTGCAATTTAATTGCATTTCTGTGTTATAAACAAGATTGACTGGACAACCTTTACAAGATTTTGAGGTTGTGTTGGTCGTAGGATTGGTTGTTCTTAAATCCACTCAAAACGGATTATGGTTGGAGTGCTATCTTTAAAACATACCCATAAATTCATCAAGCATATGTATCAGACCCAATCCAATTTTCTGGCTGTACTAAATACATTCAACCTCCAAAATATGCATTGGTTTTCAACAACTGTTATTTGTTACTAAAAAAATGAAAAGAAATCATCCCATGTCTCAAAAAGACAGTTTGGAAATATCTAACTATAACAAATAAAACAATATCCATGATACTTCTTTTCAAATCTATCAAAAGCAAAGCTATGTATTACTACCAGAAACATGGATTTTCAAGCTCTAATACCTGCCATAGCTACGATCAAAACACTTTTTTTAAGTGAACTTTTCCGAGCTGAGTGGTGCATAACAGAGGCAGGTGTCAAAATTATACTGCAGAGAACCTTAATCAAAGCTAAAACACAGAGATTGTCTGCTGAAGCCTGCAGAACGTTAACAGAAACTCAGTCATCAGTCATCGACAACACAGACACACACACTATGCTATTCAAACTCACCCAGGCATCAGTTTTACAATAGGGGGTTGGTCCTCTGAACATGTAGTGAAGTCTGTGTGATTTTTGGAAATATGTTATTTTCAGTATACTTTTAATGTGTCTAATAAATGTCTGCACTGTAGCCCATGGCAGCAATCAATGATGCTGTCCAACTATCAATAAAAAAGATTTCACTTTGGTCTCTTTTTTTATCTAACTTTTCAAGACAAATGAAATGGAAGTACTTTAGGACGTGAACCCAGAAGCTAGAGTTTGTGTTATTTGATTGTTTGAGAAACCATTGGTTTTACTTGAGGGGTGAGTTTTGCACATTATGTTGCTTTTTGTGAGTAATAGAGATAGTTCTTCAATATAGCAATACAGTATTGATTGTCTCTAAAATGCCAACACAATGAAATGAGAGGCCAGAAAGTAGTAAATTTTGATTTTACTGGATTTATGACTGTAATTTAAACATCATCATCTTTCAATGTTGTTACTATCCTATTTCCTAATGGTGATATTAGCAAATATGAGTGTTGCCTGCAATTAATTAAATGCTGTTTATATCACTACTGCAAATTCTACCTAGATCACTTCCACCAAAATTGGAAGATTAAAATGTGGAAAAAGGTCATTAGAGAACTTTTTTTAGTATAATTTGGGTTATTGGTAGTTGTTGGATGAGTTCTCCATTAACTTTGTTTGCCCCTGGTATCATAAAAATCTGCCAGCAAGTATTAGCATCCAGCTATTATTGCATTTACCCTGCCTTGCAAGTGGCTTTCCGACTGCTTGCAGTTCCATGCATGTGTTGCCGATTAAGCAGATAATCTAATCAGAATACAATCTGCAAGGATTTATCTGTTTTGACGGTTCAAGGTTGCTATAGTAAGACTATTCAAGTGGTGGTAAGAGAAAAATTACATTTTAAAAGTTCAGCCCACCTCCCCTGAGAATGGTACTTGAACCAAACACTCAAAGAGATTACTTCAAAGACAGTATTCCTGCAGGAAAAAACACCATTAACATATTGGAAACAATAACCCTTCAACTATATGAGTTAGCCAAAACAAACTATACAAAGACCCTATTGTCGTAGAAATTATTCTGGGAAATGAAGGTTTTGTGATGATCGCACAATAGTGTTAGAAAGTCTATCGCCGGAAACTTTAAAATTGCATCGGATTCTCTTTAACAGTCCACATAAACCCTTTGGTATGGCCTAAAGGACTTTCAAAATGATACATTGTTTTCTTGAAATAGGTCAGTCAAGCTGAAAAGGTTCCTATATTATATTCAAGGATTACCAAGTAGGGGGATTCACTAAATTTCAATAACAAACTAGGTCATGACAACATACACTAGGATTAGGGATATCCATATGAAATACAAGTGATTATGTTATGACATTTTCGGCTGTATTGAAATGATCATCTCTATTTTATCGTTTAAATTTACTGTACATTTAGAAAAGACAATTGGTTTGATTTACAGGCTTTGGAGACAATACAATAACAAAACAATCTATCTTTCTCAGCCCTTGAGGCATCCATGTGATATTGTTACCTGAAATCTTTGGTATATTTATGTAAAGGATTATCAGTATGATAAAAATGAGTATTGTGAGAGTTCAATCAGATAGTCCCTCACTGGTGCAGTAGTTGAAATGTAGTTTTGTTGCACTCTCAGAAAGAAAAAAGAGGAACCAATTCAATTGCAGCAATCGGCAAGTTGTTTTTCATTACTTATTAACTAAATATTGTTTTAGTTGAAGAAATAAATGCATTCATAATTTTGCAAATGATAACTCTTTTCACCCACACAGGCACATAGCCTGAAGGACAAAAAAAAAATGGGCATGAATCAAAATCCCTGATGTATAATCCTTCAAATAGAAACTCCACTTCAAAGTCTTATTTCATCCATCCAAGACTCACATGCTCATGTCTGCACCACTACAGTCAGGCCCCTCAGGTACTAGTTTTAGGGTCAATGTGCTGATAAAACCAGCTAATGATGCCTTCAAAGACCACTAGGTCTACGGAGGCTGACCACAGGAGATTCAACTTTTTATTTCTATATTTATAAATATATATGAGCACATTTATTTATTAATTTAACCTCCCACACCTGAGCTTAACTCTTTACCCTCTTTCATTTTATATTCATCGCGGCTCATTTGTTTAAATTGTTTTGTTTGGCAGGTCTCAGGAGCCTCTGATCAGTCAAGAATCACTGACAGTTGTGAGCTTATTTGTGTAAGTGGATGCATGTATTAATGTGACAGTGTAACTGGCAAAGGACTCCATGGATTAAGAGATGTGATTAAGTGCTGAAATGGCATTCTGCACATACACCCCCCACCCCCACAAAAAACACAAGATTAAATCTAATTCCTTTCCTCAATGTATTCCTACCCCTCAGGTACAGCACGGATCAAAATCACCACTGCTTTGTTACTCCATTTGTGTAGAGCTACCCGTGTTAAACACACTGTCTGTTCTATAATTCCTGAGCTGCAAAATAACAATAACATAAACAAGTCCAGGGAATTCCTGACAGTTTCAATCAATGCATACCATAGTCCCTGTGGTGTAAGGACAAATGATCTAATCCTTCCTCAGATGTTGTTCAGTGACAAGCTAATTTAACTACTTTTACAAGCTACTTTCTGGAGACTACTGGGGAAAAGTACAATGACTGAACAAAGACCGTTTGCTTGACAGGAAAAGGACAAAGCAAGTAATTCTCTGCCAGATGGAATATAATGGTGATTTATTAAGATGGAAAAGCCTGATAAATCACTGTAAAGTGAGAAACAGGTTTGCATAATTTGAAAATGTCTGAAATCTTACCCAACCAAATCTTATCTCAAGCTTCATGAGGACCTAACTGGCATTATACTATAGTTCCTGCTCATGTTATCTTTATAACTTTGCTTGCACAGACTCATGAACAATAAATATCTGCATTCCGCTGTGAGTGCAGAGCAGGCGGTTTTATCTCAAAGTTGCATTAGGCTTAGCATTAGAGTGACTATACCAGGATCTAATCTGCAATTGGTGAACTTAATGCTGTATCTCATGATACATGCAAGTTCCTCTTCTATCAGGAAGGCAACAAGAGAAACACTTATGTGGTTAACTGATAATGAGCCATAATTTCCGTGGTCCACTATTAAAATGAATAAAACAAATACGAAGCAAATTAGAGCATCTGTGTGGTCAAGCACAGGTCTCCTATTTCAACATTATTGTGCAGCTAAAAAGCTGATTGTGACGATACAAGGCTTGATTTCATTACCCATTATTTTTATTCATGTGATGCCTCTCAGTGCTTAAACTGTTTTATCTCAAGCTGAAGAATGCAACCAGCATTATAGTTCTTAGCAGTCACGTGTTCGTCTCTTGCATTTACGGATTTATAACTCACTGCTTCACAGATAATAAAGTTTACTATAAAATGCTGTACTAAGCTAATGTGTTGTTACACAAGAGTTTGTCGATTTGTTTCTGTATAGGAAATTATCTGCAGCACTCTCTCTTTTACTCTCATGTGCTTAAAACTCTTGCTTTATAGTTAAACCTTTGACACCGTCACCCTACACAGCTCCATCTCCATGAACACAAGGAAAACTATTTAAAAAAAGGAGGCTAGTAAAGGAGCCTACTCAGCAGCTTCAATCCAACCTCAACAATATCATTAACGTTTTTTTGTTGTTGTTGTTGTTTTCTAATTGAAAGCACAGCCATTGAGGCTCTTGTGTCAGATACCGGTTTTGAAAACTCTCAAGTGCCCGCTTTGGCCCGTCCAGACTGCCTTCAGCTTTTTCAGTTTTTCAAGTGTTCATACAAACTTCACTTTTTGTTGGGTTCTGTGCAATACACCTATCATGAAACGGATGCATCAAGGAACAAAATAAGTTATATTTTAGACTGTAAACATTTGTAAGGTTGTAGTGACACGAATGAGCAGCAGCCTATGTATAAAGGCACACTGCGGACAAAAAGAAGACATGATTGATTGGGTCCATGGACTGGCCGCTGCCCTGCCCGCACTACTGCACAGAAAGCAGAGCACTGTTGGTCAGTTTATTCAAAGTTTATCAAAGTAAAATTGAACGCAACGCGTGTATAAATCATACCAAATTCAATACTGCAGCTTCCTTGGGCCCTTATCAATACACATGCCAAGTGTGAGGAAAAGCATGACTACAATCAGACTGTATAGTTGAATTGTTTGATATACAATGAAATCAATATGAACTACTCTCACGTGGTTATGGCTAAGAAATGTCAATTCTTTTGGGCATTTGCATGCATCTATAAAGGTTAATAAAGGTTTTCAACTGCTTATGCTCATGAAGCCCGTTTTCAAAATCTATTGGAACGTCTCAAAAATGTAATGTGACAAAAAAGTTCCTGAAAAGTTGACGTTCTAGAGATGCGTGCTTTTTTCCCGCCCAGCAGTGCCAGTTGACAGTGTGGATCTCTGAACCAATTTGCATCACAATTTTTTTTTTTTAAAGTTCGAGTCAGTGTCACAACTTATTTGGTTAACGTGAACGCAAGTCAAACACCTAACGAGAACTGCTGCAAATGTGAGAAAGTGATGTTCTTCCATTCTGATGATGATTTCCCATGATGAATTGTAAGTACTGTATTTCCCAGGGTGCACAGCATGTGGCCGCTGCAGAGTGACAGGGAGTTTAAAGCCGCTAATGTGGCTGACAATGGAAAATCATTTGAGCATTTGAGGGGATGACTGTTTGACGCCTAAGAAGAGGTTAACTGATCACAGTTGGAGAAAATATTCACTACAAGAGACTATGTTTCCTGTTTTCGAAACACATTAGATCACTGTACTTGTCTCCATCAATCTATCAATCTATCTATATACCAATCATCGCAGCACAGACTAAGCACACACTTCCATATGCAGTTAAAAAGTATATAACAAAATATAACTTATTAGATCTGTGACATATGGTGAAAGCATGAAAATACAGTAGCTTACAAATATCTCAGCCCACATTGATTTTACATTTTTGGAAGCAGCAGCACTAGCATTAAGTTTGAAACTCTTCAGGTCAAAAAAAAATCTTAATTTTTGCATATAATTTAGTATTTTCTTTTAAATTGTTTTGAGTCTTTGTTGTGTTTTGTGTTGTATGTACAGGGGATATCTATGTACTTTTGTTTATGTTTTCCTGTGCTTGTTGTTTTTATTCTGTTCGCCTGACTGCAAGACAAGTTTCCCATCGCGATGAATTAAAAAAAAAGAAACAAATGCCTACTGTAAAAATAAAAAATAAATAGATTTATTACATGTATGGTGTAGGTGCACGGTCAAAATATCCCTTGTATCACAATGCACAATGATGAGGATATGCCTAAGGTCCTGAATATCTTACTATAAATAAATGCAGTGCAGCATGCAAGGTTGTTGTTTTTTCATACTTCGCTTCTCTGCGTGACACTTTGTTGTGAAAACAAACTAATGTCCTTTCAGCAGTTAGATAGTTAAAAAAAACAATGAGTACAGGTGGAAAATGAGGTTTAACACACATATTTCCCGAGAGAGTACCCTCCGATTCTCCATTTCTTGCTTCCACAGGTCCAATTAACAGCTTTGGTACCAATTAGTCAAATCAAACCTTACCCTGACAGAAAACCCATGGGGTTATGTGTGTCAAGAACCAGTGCTTGTGCTGAAAAAAAAAAGTTAGCAAAATAAATCTGGATCTCAGCAGGGAATAATTGGAGCACTGAGGTTAAATGTCTGAGCTCTTTGTTTTTATTCCCTTTTGTCCATGTCCAATTCTGTAAACCAAAACTAGCAAAAAACTGAATAATTTTACGATTCGTTTCAGTCAATGTTTACTTGACTTTTAACCCTTGATCTCCTACACGTACACAGTTTTAAATGCATATCAGACTCTTTCCTATAAAGGTAGAGAACACCAAGATGTGCGGTGGTTTTTCCTCGCTCTGGGTATGTCTTCCACGCTCTCCCCCAGATTCATCTCCTCTTAAGCATCCTCTTAGGATAATGAGGTGTATAGCTGGAGATATGGCAGGAGTATCAATCTGAACTGCACAGACAACCTAAAGGCCTTGCCCAAAGCCAACACGTTTATTAGAATGCCAGGGATAACAAATGACTTAACATGCTTCCCTCTTTAATAACCCTGTACACCTACAAGATAACAATAACAGAGATGCCACACTGAGTGCCACTTAATTCAATTAAAAAAGCATGCACAATAAGCATGCAGTGTAAAAAAGAAGTCCTTGAGGCAGTGATAAACTTCATAGCTGAACGTTTCTGTGAAAGATGCCAGATGGACATTTTATGTGAATCTTCTACTTAAAGGGGAGGCTGATTCCCTATTGGTAAATAGTTGAACCCCTACTTCGTAACAAGGGAGGTAAAATCATTAGTAGAGTTTAGTTTAGCATGTATCCTTCCTGTAAATGGATTATGTACTTGGATTGATTAAAAAGCTATATTATATTTCTGAATGATTCCAATTGATTTGAAATACAATATTACCATGTGTTCCTGTCCTCAGGAGCTCAAACATGTGAAATTATAAATTATCAAGTTTTTACATGCACTAATAAATCGATGTTTGAGCTGTTTCTATTCATAAATGATCTTCCATGATGTGAACATGATTGTCTACAATGTCATCCAGTCTCCTTGCTTTATTAGTAAATCACAAAAAAACAGAAAATGGAAGCATTCCCATATACCACCCCATTTTGTTTACTTGTTATAAGGGCAAAATTATTTGAAAAAACATTTGTGACTGCGGGTGGGAGAATATTAACCTTTGTCACCTGCTTTGTATGACCGTCCATCCACCCTGACCTACTCGCTACCTACAGGGTACGATTTTAATGCTTCTTTACTTTGCCACTGAATCCAAACAGTGTTTTAAGTTTTTCAAACAATTTAACAACTATGCTCTCCAAGTGAAGACAGTGTGTTTTTTAGATGAACTGTCCACAAAGCTAAATTTCGAGAAACTGACCCCTAAGATCACAGGATTCAGATCTGGGGAATTTGACGGCCAAGTCAACATCTTGAACTCTTTGTCATGTCCTTCAAACCTTTCCTGAACAATTTTTGCAGTGTGGCAGCATGCATTATCTTGCTGCAAGAGGCCACTACCATCGGGGTATAAAGGTGCCATGAAGGGATGTAGGTGGTGTCAAAGTAACATCCACATGAATGCCAGGACCCAAGGTTTCCCAGCAGAACATTGCCCAGAGCATCACACTGCCTCTGTGGCTTGCCTTCTTCTCGCATTGTGCATCCTGCCGCCATCTCTTACCCAGGTAAACGACGCACCTGGCTGTCCACAGGATGCAAAAGAAAACGTGATTCATCAGAAGAGGTCACCTTCCATCATTGCTCCTTTGTCCAATCCTCAAAGCCGGTTTTAAGTGCTTTTTGGTGTTGGTTATTGTTCAACACAGGAACTCTTGACTGGCCTGCTGCTATGCAGCCCCTCACACAGAAACCTGCAATGACCTGCATGTTCTGACAGCTTTCTATCATAGTCAGCATCTGAATTTTGTTCACGTTTTTTTCCCCTTCTACAGTAGCTCTGTAGAATTGGACCATATAGGCTTTTGCTCCCAATGTGCATCAATAAAACCTTACAGTAGGCACATATTTTCCGTTTGCCAATTCACCAGCTGCCCTGTCTTGGATCATTTTTGATAGGTACGAACCACCGCATGCTGGGAACACCCCACAAGACCTGTCAGTTGGAAGATGTTCCTATCGAGGCATCGAGCCACCACAATTTGGCACTTGTCAAAGTAGCTCTGATGCTTTCACTTGCTGCCTAGTGTGTGTATATATATATATATATGACAGGTACCACTGTAACGAAATAACCAGTGTTATTCACTTCACCTGTCAGTGCTTTTAATGCTGTGGCTGATAGGTGTAGAAATTCACCATTCTCGTCACGCTGCCAAAGTGTTAAAGTGCATAGAGGGTATATAGAAGCAGTGGTATACTTAAACAAAACAGCTGACAATTGCCAGTTGCAAACTTGCTGCATATTCCTGAATGGATTGGCAGAGACACAGAGGGTTAAACAAGTCTGGAACCGTTGTGAGGTAAAGGTCACTGATAATTAGGACACTAATTAATATGTGACCCAGCTGTCTGGCTGACCCACTGTCTGCCTGCAACATGTTAATCACTCTTAAGCATTATCTCTTTCTTGTCCTCATACACATGCAGACACACATATGGGGAGTGCGGAGAGGGCAGAGGGGCACATCTTTCTTAGATACAGCACAGGCGAAACAACGACAGTTTGCAATTTCTGGATTTCCAACCACACGTATGCACATCAGTGTCCGCCACACTCCTTTCCGTGTTGCATTCAGAGAAGCGTATCCCTATCCAAGAACCTGGCCCCTGTCACTAATGTTCCTCCTTGTCAGAGACAAAGGTGTTTTAAGACTGCAGGATTTGGCAGGCTCTACCACTTTCAGGCAATATTTCAACCCATCCATCTAGCTAGGATAATAGTGTCCTTGCCTTTCAACGCCTGGAGGAGTGACCAGTTATCACAAGCCACCAGCTCCATTGTTAATAAAACAGGGAATGGGAGGACCAGGTTGAGGGGGAGAATAAAAAAAGAAAGAAGGATGGAGAGAAGGGTAAAGGAGAAATGGGTGTGTTAGTTTGACAGACGCCTTGCAAAGGTGAAGTTGATCACGATGAGCAGTCGGTTACCGAGCTGGCAGGAGTTCTCTTTTGACATCTTAGCTTTGGTTTCTATGAAGATAAATTTAGCCCCATCAGATCTCTCTTCAGACCATGGGGAGGGGAGATGAGAAGAATTGGAGTGGAGAGGTGGGGCATGCAGTGTTAGGCTGATCTAGCTAATGGCCAAACTGACCTTCAGAGAAAGTCGAACAGTTAGAGGAGTAAGTACTGTGTCATACAAAGTCACTGCAGCTTAATCTAGGTAGCTGCACTTACTCCTGAATTTACAACTGCCTTCTTATAATTCAGGGAGTACAGTATACTTATGTATAAATATGATTCATGTTGGAGTTGTCCATTAAAATTATACTTTTTGAATTTTAAAGTAAAACTAGACTAGCACACTACTTAGTCTGGACATTTTTGCAAGCTTGTTTTTACCATCATTATTTAGTTTACTTTATCATTTATAATTCACCACATAATTTGCAGCCTAATTGAAATAAAAAAAATCCTTTAAAAGGTCCAATCACAAAGCCAATAAGCACAAAGCTGACGCTATACATGGAAGTTCACACCAAGAGTGGAACAACACAGTGCACAGATGGATTGAACACCAGGTATCTGTGTCCAGTAGCAACCCACCCATCCATCTGTTTCAGAATCTATGCCGCTTTGTCCTTTAAGGGTCGCAGGGGGGTCCCAGCTCATTCTGACTGGGTGAAACGGTCAATGTGGTGGAGCAATTATAGTAAAGTAGTAGCCTACATACAACACTGATTTCACGATGTGTAGCAATTGTCAAGCCCCTTCACTAGAAAAGTGGAGATTCTCTTTTTGAAGGCTAGGTTACCCCAAAAGCTTAGCATATGAGTATTCTGCATCCAGAAGTAGCAACAGCAATTTCTTTTCAGCTGTTGCATTTTTGATCTTTCAAAGTTCAATTAAGTTCAATTACATTACATTTTTATAGTCTTAGATTACAAAAAACGTATCTCTTGGCACACCAATAGCATTTTAGAGCACCAAAATAAATTTGCATTGAAATAAAATCATGAAAACAGATTAACGCCTGTTTTTTTCATAAAAAAATCGGAGGGCCAATTCAGGGTTTGAATTGGCCCTCCGATGCTTTTCATTCAGTACATATTGGAATAATCCTTGTAAATTAAGAAGCATCATAGATGATGAAGGGTAGGAAAAAGATGAGTATTACAGTCAATGAAAAGGGACGTGTGTGTACGTGTGTGGTTTTCATGTGTAATTTTCATTGCTAGAAAAATACAACTCAAAATGCTGTATTTTTCGAGACAGCTCGTATTATTGCTGAATATAAACAAATGAAGTTTTCCCAAGGCAAATCTTTGGCATAATTCCAATTCTTTTAGCCAGCTTGCACATTCCCACAACATTACTATAGTGTTTTTCATCATGAATACTGTATCAGTGCTCATGGAATAGAAGGGCTGACTAGAGCATAGTAATGTACAGAGGCAATATCATTTGGAATTTAAGAAAAGAGCTGAATAGGTTTCATATGGAGTTATACTGCCGGAGGCCTTTCATTGTCTCTCTGGTTTTATCACATTTACCACTCTACAGTCCGTGGAGCATTTCTCTGCTCTACTGTCCCTGATTGAGACATAGTCTCAGGCAAACACCCACAATGACAACTGCACCTCTTTTTGGATCACCGCTGAGTATCACCTTTAAGAGGTTATAAAACATGCTGCAGTTTCCAAATGTGAAGTAGAGAAGTGCCGCTGTGGAAAATAACGTTTCTGTTCAAAGGCTACCTGAACAGAAACGGCAACCTGAACAGAAAATGGTGATTTCTTCAACTCGAGTCAAAGAAGGGTATCCACAGTGCTTACACAACATACTGAGCTGCACAGCACCATTCAGAGTAAGGGCTCAGGGAGAGTCCTTAGCATTATTAAAGAATATTCAGAGGAAATATTTATGAAAAAAACAGGCGTTAATCTGTTTTCATGATTTTATTTCAACGCAAATTTATTTTGGTGCTTTAAAATTATATTGGTGTGCCAAGAGATACGTTTTTTGTAATCTAAGACTATAAAAATGTAATGTAATTGAACTTAATTGAATTTTGAAAGATCAAAAATGCAACAGCTGAAAAGAAATTGCTTTTGCTACTTCTGGATGCAGAATACTCATATGCTAAGCTTTTGGGGTAACCTAGCCTTCAAAAAGAGAATCTCCACTTTTCTGGTGAAGGGGCTTGACAATTGCTACACATCGTGAAATCAGTTGACCAATTACAACAGACTGGGGGGCATGTAAACCTTTTCAAGTGGTAACCCAAATTTAAAGTATGAACCTGAATATGAGCATAATGTGTCACCTTTAAGCTTTTGCAAGTCTGACCTTTAATTACCTTTAAATCATGTTAAACAGAAAACATACACCATGATATTGGTGTCCGTGTTGTCACATTTGCTAACGTTTTTATCTTTAAAAAATAATGCCCGTGTTGGGCCAGAACACCCAAACCTGGAAATTTGACAGTAGAAAAAGAATACAAAGAGTTGCAGCTTACACATTGTATCCAAGCAAGTCCACTGTAGTTGTTATTGTAGTATTATAGGCTATTGTATTTCCAAACCCTGCAATGCCTCCTCTCTCATCTCAGCCTGCGCGCAAATATGATTTAGCACTCCATCACAGTCTCCCTCAAAAGTCCAAGTACTGTCAACATTAATAGCTCCAAGTGTCTGTAGCATTTTGATAATATAATTTTCAAGCTTGGCCAATAAGTACATTTCAGGAGAGTAATGCATTTATCCTACGTGTTAAACCCCGTAACTGTATTTGTCATTGGCTCATGTTCAGCCTCGACGGTGACACCTACAAGGATTGTTTTTGACAACATGCCTAATGTCACCTTGATACAGTGGAGGCTCGCAAAACTGCAGTGTTGAAGGCACACTGGAAACCACTGATGATGTGTCACTTTTAAAGGTCACAATTTTTCACAATCTTCCTGTCGTGGTAGAATTTTATTTCATATTGCGTATAAAAAAAAAGGAGGATGCGTATCACAATTCATCTTAGAGGCATTCAAAAAAATATGGGACATACAGCACTAATTGTTTTGAAAATCCGCCCCCCCCCCTTAATTTCTCCAGACACTGGTAATAAATAAACATGGCCGTGAATATATCGATCCTCGTGAATTTGGGGACAACAGAATGATAAACTCCCAATAAATCAATAGGACGTGGAGTCTACAAGTCTGCAGTTCTTGCATTTATTTATCCTGCCGAAAAAAGCACTATTATGAATTAGTTGTGCTCTGCGTCTCCTTTATAGACTCAAGCCTCAGCGCCTCTGTTTCTATTTTTTCTTAAAAAATAAAAAAAAATGATTGGAAGTGTCTGTGTGACCAAGGACTACTCGACAGTCAGCCCAAAGATTTACCAACCGTTGGACAGAATAATTTCAGCCAGCTATGCCTTTTCACGTTAGCTCGTCCCATTCCCCCAGACCCTTCCTCCCCAGACAACAACTCCCTGATGCACTCCGAATGACAGAGAAAAGGAAATTATCGAACACCAATACAATAAAGCTGTCTGTTAACTTAATAGGGCTGCTGAGTAGGGGGCACTCTGGCCATCTTGCTTTGAGGCAATAATGAGAGTCATCATTCCCTCCTGGGCTGGAAGAAAGGGGCCTCCTTTGTGGTGTGTGTGTGTGTGTGTGTGTGTGTGTGTGTGTGTGTGTGTGTGTGTGTGTGTGTGTGTGTGTGCGTGCGTGCGTTTGTTTGTCGTTGAGCTTCTTTAGTCCAGTGAGGCCCAATAAGCAAACAACACGCTGATTTAACGAAGCCAGAGAGATCTCCCATTGACTGCAGCTCCGGAGAGATCTCCGGGAAATTCTGTTCATTAAATCAGTCTAAAGCCAAAATATTGACATTGGAAGCTTTGGGGAGGCACAAAACATAGTCTGTTCCATATATCATATTGCAGATCCCTCGACCATTTGCATGTTTGAAGAGTATGTCTCCGGTTGATGAAAGAAAGCCGTCTCTCGGCAAACGCAACATCTGCTGACGGAGCTTAACTTGAATTCTGATCAGACAACAGAGGCTGCAATGATGTTTTTGAGCAAGTGACAAGGTGTGGTTACCACCGGAACTGGTACTCGTGAGAGTCATTCATCAAACATTAAACAAAGGGCTACAGTATTTTCCAATTTATTTCATCACCGGTGGGTTTTCCATTTGATGAAACGATACAAATTCCGGAAGACCGTCTACAAGCAGCTTTGTGGACTTCAAAAACAGATCCTAAGGGATACAATCTGAGGTATTTACATGGTGAGCTACTGCACCTTTAGTTCTTTAATTAGCGTTATGATTTATTGTAAGAGACTGGACACAGAAAAAAGTGGAAAAAGTGGAAGCATCTTGTGCTTGCAGATGTATTACACAAGGAATGCTATAGTCAAACATGGCAGTCTGTTCAAAAGAACTGTCCATAGACATTTTAGTTTTCTTTCCCCTCCAATAAATGAATGCACATTCTTTCTGTCATCCTGCATCAACTAACCACACGAGAATTAAACACAAATAACAACTTCATGCGGCCATCAGTGAGTTTTACTGCGATATAGTACTCTAAAGTGTCATTCTCAGTACAGCACAGTTTCATAGTTTACCTGTTGCGCTGGCTGTTGCCACTTCGGTGAAAATTCGTGTATAACACATAGCGCTGGGAATCTGATCCCAGCCCAAGGGAGTTTGGATAAGAGGGACATCCCTGTGTTTACATCCCCGTCTTGTTTGCTCTCCCCATTTTGCTGATGGTGGACCCATGGGAGCACAACAGGTGTTGAATTTTTAATGTAAGGAAAACTGAGACGGCTTATATGGATAGATAACATAAACGATGATTTGTAAAACCAACCGTTGTAAAACTGCTGTCAAGTAATTTTTGAGCTATGTGTGCAGATATATACAGAAACACTTAGTAACACTTGTATGTTTGAGCTCAAAATGAATTGTGGTTCAGCATACTTGCTCTATTTGCAACAGTAGTTCACACAATAATATTGATAATATCGAAATGAGTAAAGACAACAAACACCGAGCACATAATGCAGAGATTGTTAAGAATGGATATGTGTTTATAGCACAAAAAAACAGAAAGGTAGTGTCAATGGCTGGTTGGTTAGGTTTGAGGTTGATTTCATAAACTCAAACTGCTGCACACTACTTTTGCATTACTCCACATTGTGACAGGCCAGTGATCTCTGTCCCAGGACACCCTCGCATGCAGCTCGCCCTCATGCAGTCGGATTTTGACAGTCTACCAGCTTATGCGGAAACATTGTATAACTGCAATGTGTGCAAACTGACCCATGCTTGATCTTTACAGCTCGATACTCAGTGATCACTATTGTTGCTGACCAGACATTCAGCACAAATATTAAAAAAAGTATAAGCCACCTGCTCGTGGAGACACGGGCAGAGTCCATGTTTTACACAGAATCAACATGACAGAAGCAAAACAGCAACAAACTGGTAAGGTGACACTGAGCTTGGTTAATGCTACCGACGTAAATAGAGCACTTCAACTAACCCAATCAGTCTTCATTAAAGCCCTTCTAACAGATCCGTTGAAATCACAGAGAAGCAAAATGCAAATATCAAATACAATTAAAAAAACGAAACAGCAGCACAATGTTTCTGTGCAAGTTTTATGCTGTTTCAGAAAGATTATTATGTCTAACCTTGTAACAGTTGTAAGGAGAAGTGAGAGAACTTTGGTTCTTTCCTATTCCGACCCTAACCCCACATTGGGGTGAGGGGTGGGTTATGGACCCACCAACTCGGGTCCATAGCTAATTTCTGAGCGACAAATCACAGCAAAGAGAAGGATTACGTGCTACATCCAATCTGATCTACAAATACTTCGTACACAAGGCTTCTCTGGAATCTAACGGTGGTAGTGACAGAGAATTTGAATCCTTGTCGACATATGTTTAGAATTATGATCAGACCAAACATTTAGACTAGTTGTTTATTTTAATGTATAATGTATACGTACACCCATTGATACAACACACAGTGTGTGTATCAATCTCCAATCACCACATGATGCGTAAGGAATTTAAAGACAGCAAATGGCAAATGTAGCGTACAATGGAGGCAGAATATATTGAGACTCCCACTTTTACAAGAAACCCTCCCCGTGTTGATATACTGCAGTTGATAGCAGAGTAAGAAAAACTGACATCATTAACATTCACCAGTATGCAAGCACAGCAACACAAGGAAACCTCCTCCAAACCCCAGATGACTATCAAGCACTGTGTTTTCTAAGCATGGAGGTAATGAGACAAATACTTATTACTCAAGTAAAAATGGCACGAATATTACCATCACATTAGGCCCTGAATTTAATGACGTTGTAAGTACAGAATGTCACAGTAACTAAGAGGGGAAAAAATACTTTGTATGGAAGGGTAGAAAATGTGAAGAAAGCAGAATATTTTTCAGTGCAGTCTCACACGGAAGCATGCCCGAGCATGGATGGAGTCATGAATGAGCAAACGATACAGAATCAAATACATCATGAACTAGCTACACATGCCAATGCGTGGAATGCTGAAGTACAACATGATTGGACGTTAGTAAAAGTAATGACTTGAGTTTATGATGATTGTTTGGTGAGAAACGGGACCATTAGTACTCACTAAAGGGGTGCAAGGGGTCCAGTACTCAGGGTTCAGCTCAGCTCGTGGACGAAGGTCCAGATATTCAGGGTTCAGTTCAGTTCGGGCACGAGTTAATGTTCCCTTTATGGAAAATTGGGGGGAAAAAAATTCAGTTAGAGTTTCTTGCTTAGCTCTGGTTCGTTTGACATTTATACAATTTTTTGGGGGGACGAAAACCAATTAGTTTATAAGAAGCCCACAAACCCCAAAAATGTTTCACTCCAGTGCAAAGTATAATAAACAGTGTAAAATCTAATTCATAATTTTTGTCAAAATGATATAAACAGTTATCTCTGGATATTTTTCATATGGGGCAGATCTAGAACGCAGTCGTTACTGTACTATGTACAGTGACCCAACATCCAGTATGTACAAGTCATTGGTCAAAGTGGCGGGGACAAACTCCCTTCTAACAGGTAGAAACCTTGAGCAGAACGGCCTCTGGGTGGGCGGCCATCTGCATCGATCAGTAATTGAGATATACCATTAGCAAGAAATAATTTGCTAAGACTATTCAGAGTAGGGCAATTAAAAATGTAAATTCAACATCCCACAATGAATTTTCAACAAGAGTTCATATAAATGAAGTATATAAGAGCAAATGATATTCCAAATGATGTTAGAATCCAGTTTTTCTTTCCTCAGGCCTTATGGCCTACATGACAGCTAGGCCATTGGAATGGGCCGAATCTGCTGGGACCCATGAGGTCTATGATGTATACTGCAATCATCTGCTGGTTCTCAAAATGGCTGTGTGTAATGAGGCTATGCTACATGAAGCCCCAAGCATAAATCACTGTCTTTAACTGACTTGCAGATGACCAGCAATAACACAGAGCAGAAACAGAGGGGAAAGGAGGGAATGGGTTATCTGGGGAGCAGCACTATAGAATCCAACTTGTGCTTCTTATCAGCAAAGCCCATATTGTTTGCCAAACTTGCTTAGTGAAGACAGTGTTCTGTCTCCCAAAAATAGTCGACACACATGCATTTATTATTTTTATTATTTCACCGTTTGGCTACCAATGTATTTACTGCTTGCAGCTTTATTTAGCTATGCAACAGGGATTGTCAGACTGTCTGTCATTAGCATGAAACCGTTTCCATACTCTGACTCACACACAAAAGATAAACAAACAAACAGCTACCAATCTCACCAGAACACATTTTGAATATTAAGTGAGAAAAGTTTTAATCTACATTCTCAGTTAAGAATTACTTACAGGTGTATAATGACCCGTACACCGATCTGGGTGGATGGTTACATACTGTGCAGTTCAACTAGAGACAACAGGATATTATCTTAACAGTTTGAATGTAATAATTAATGAGTCAAAATTTTAATCAGTGAACATAAACAAGGTGTCGAAAAAGTCACCACTGAAGCCCATTTTTAAGGGGGCTTGAATTTCAGTATGCAGGTACTGGCATAAATATAATCAAAGCACATACAGAATATCCGAATCAGCTTGAAAATCGAGAAATCAACAGAATCAACAGAAACAGATTTTTTCCTCATTAGAAATAACCCCCTTTCCGACAAAGCCATAGTTTCCCCCTTTTTTGGCATTGTTAAAAAATGCAAATCAGAGATTCAAGGTTATTAGCAATATTGTTCTTAAATATGAACATGAGCAAGTTGGCAAACAAACAGCACTTCAATACAGTGGCTGCTGTTGTTTTTAAATGTGCACTTTAAATGACCCAATCTTAAATCTTTCTGTCGTTTCTTTTGACAGCAGAGACGGCAGAACATTTAGTGTGCGACCGGTGAAGTTGTTTACCTTGAAGTTGTTTACAAGCAAGTGTGTGATTAATCATCTGTATTCATAATACAATATCAATATGGGCTCAAAATTTACTGTTAAGGTGAGTGAACACCTCTCTAATAAAGGCAATACAAATACCGGATAATAAAAGTTGCCCACACATTGGATTTACTGATATAGCAGACGGATTTACATTTTCGGTTTCTTTTGGGGAAAATGTGTGGTTATGTTTCCCACATTCTGTAATCTGCCTTTAAAAGTTGCCGTAAAAGGAAATTGAATACACAGACGTAATATAGATTCCCAACATTTTCTAAAATATCTAAAGAGCAGGTTGCCCTTGGGCATCTTTCCTTGCCTCATCTACATAATGTGATGAAACATCCATGTTTACTCATCCCTGTGTTGGTAAACTGCTTGGACACAAACCATCAACAAAATACAAAACGCAATGTGCGATGCACAGTATTCAACCTAGCCTCATATTTCTTGTGCCAACCCACCATTATGTCGCCAATTGGAATAACGATCTGCCGTTTAGCATTTTGACCAGCGGCATTTTTTATTTTTTTAACCAGACGTAGGAGCAGGGGGTGGGTCTAAATATGAGCTCATCCACTGCGTGTACATTACAGTAACAGCACCTATACAGTTCGGGCAGCCAGAGGTCATAAGTAATATCAAACATTCTGCCAAATTTGAGTTCCGTGAGAGGGACTACACAGTCAGGATTCCATCTTGGCGAATTCGAGGGTAATGACAAATTTGATGTCAGTTATCACGACTAACAAATCATTAACAACCATCATGTGACAAAGCGGGTGAGAGCACATCATTCGTCCCTTTTTTTATGAATATATAGAAATGTAGGCTTCTCCTTGTCCTATTAGCATATATATTTTATCCCACCTTGTAATATTGATTCAACAAACAATTTCAAACTGTCCGTCAGCAAGACTGACTGTTAGCTTCATGCTAACGTTTAGGAGCTGCGTTAGCTTAAACCTGGTGTCGACCTTACATTCTTAAGCTAATCCTTCATACCCACTCCGCGCTACAAACTCTAGTTCATGTACTATGTAAATGTAGTGAGTGGGTACAAACTCCCACGACACTCAATGACAGTCAGAGGCGATATCAAGAGTAATGCCGAATTTTAGGTCAGTTAACAAGACTAATAAATCATTTAAAAACCAGCATGCTTGTTGGTTAATTGTTTGCTTCACCAAAAATATCTACTAAAGTTGAAGAATGCAGGCAAACACTATACCGGAATTGTTTGTTTTGCATTATCTTAGGTTACGATTCACATACCATCTTCATTCAATAAAAACAGACAAGTATAGTTAAGTTTAGTTCGTTTTTATTGGTTCAGTGTTTGTTACTCACCTCATCCGCCATGTGTTCCAGGAACACAAGGAGGATGTGCTCAAACACTTCCTGTATTTAAACCCTAGTGACATCAGCAGTGATGTCACTGGGGGAAACCATTTGTGAGGGGAGTTGCAGTGGGATTTAAAAGTATTATTTGCTATATTTTGTATTAATTGTATTAAGCAAAAGGTTCATTGTCTTCTTTGTGGCGAGTGGTACTAATGCACCTTTTCAAATTTTGTGTAAATTGGTAGCATTCATTTCCCTGCTTCCAGAAGAGGCTTGGTAAGCTTGGATGGTACAGTCTGGGTTGGCACCTGCTGATGGAAGGGACTATTTAAGCAGTTGCCTTTGTAACATCAACGTTACAGTTGCTTTATTGTGAGTCAAGTTCTGTGCAGTTATGCTGAGTTAACTGCATTTTTTTTTTTTGGTTTTGTTTCGTTTGAATGTGTTTTTGGTTACATGGGACAACTTTTTTCTCTACATCATTCGACGAGGAAACTTAAAATACTAAGGAATCTACAGACTTTGGTATGTACCTTACAGTAACAGCACCTACAGTTTGGGAAACCAGAGATCATAAGGAGTATAGAACATTCTGCCAAGTTCGAGTTCAATGAGAGGGCCTTCACAGTCAGGATTAGAGTCAAGCAATTGTCAGGCTCTGTTTTCTGTAACTGAAAGGCATTTCCACTCAAAAATTAAACATTGCTTATCAAGATTACTGAGCAGATGGTGTCGGGAGGCCAACATGAAGTACAGAAAACCTGTTGTGTGATGGAGCAAACACAGACTTGCTGATTGCCTTGATTAATTTAAAGATCTTAAAAATGCTTGGGGTTTGTTCATATAGGTTCCTGAGTGTAATATATGTTTAACTTTGGGTGGTTCTCTGAACCTACCAAGGCGGCAAAGCAGATGAGGTGTATTTTTCTGTGATCTGCATTACCCCACACTATTTTGTTATTATGGTGTAATGGCCAATTGTGCATTATTTATGAAATTACACAGCGTTTAACTTTTATCATGGTGAGCACGGTTATATTGAAAATTATGCTTTCCTGGGTATATTTTAAATGTAAGTTTTGAAGTATTTGTAGAATATGTGAAGACCATTATAAGAAACCTTTCTCACAAGGTTCCCACGATAACAAATTCCTCCAATAATTGGCGTAAAATGAGGATAATATCTCATTATGCATAATATATTCTGCTTGTCACTCTAATTAATGGCAGTCCTATTCCATAAACTGCCCAGAATGTGAAATTGTTTACTATCTAGACATTTACCACTAGTATGATAAGTGATAGAGAGAGGAAAGTGAAAGTTGGCACATTATAATTGATCATTTTTCACTCCACAATGTCAGAGTCTTTTTGGTAAATCCTCAGTTGCTGTGTGTTATACTGTCAACGCTGACAGCAAAAATGAGGTGCACGAACGAAACAAGATATTGAGATTGATTGAGTGCTGGCAGCGACGTGAGGTTTTAATACATGGTCCAATGTTTTGGATCAAAATGTTGCTGCAAAGGAAAAACGGATCAAGTAATGAGGCAGTAAAGAAATGAAGAGTCTACTTTTGCCTATTTTCTGCCTTATCCAGCACTTGTAGTGCAGTTTGGTGGTGCACACATCTTTCCTCTTCATTTGTCTGAAACCAACGTTTAAATTTATATTTGGATTTCTTAATTTGTCTAGTCAGATAAAATGTAGTGTTTTGTCCACTGAATTAACACTAGGTGATTGTCTTTTAGAGAAAACTGATTTGGTATTCCATTAAATTGAAATATTGAAGGCTGAGGAGACTGAGTGTGGCATGACTAATGATGAGTCCCACACTGAAGCTCCAGCAATTTACAGTGTTGTGGGGGTGGTTGCGTTACAAACGGATGCCAAAATGAGACAGAAACTAAGCCAGAAAGAATCATACTACGATACTTTTGGTAATTTTGTGTCTTGGGGCGAAGGTGCTCATCTATTCTAAATACAGTTTAGGGATACATTTTCATTTGGTGTGGGTGGGACTGGCAGCCCCTCATTCCCAGTTACATCATAACAGTCTGGACCTATCAAGAAACTAATCTCCGTACAAGACGCAGCATCATGGAAAGTGAATATACATTATGACACATTAGATTTGCGTGGGAGGGATGTGCAGATGCACAGCAACACATTTGCTTACACATTTCCCAAATAAAAAACTATTACTCAATTCAAGAACAGGTCAAATTATATTAGAGCCACTCAGGACCTGTGGTGGACAGCAGGGATAGATTTACAACAGGAAGAGGGCATAAACGGTCATTTCCTGACATCTTCAGTGGGTCCTGACCAGTCAAGCGTTCTCTTTTCACACATCCTTGTGCACTATCTTTGCTGGATGACAACCATTCACACAATAAAGATAGTGTGTGTTGCTACTCCTGCTAGATAAATTGGCTAAAAAAGAGAAAAAAATACCTTTTTTTTGGGATACAATCTGTTTTAAGGTGTGATTGGCTCACATCTACCAGAACACCTTCACACATAACAATTTTATAACTGCTGCTTTGCGGGGTTAGTGGTAGTTGAAATTATTCAAACAAACACTGGGCTACAGACACAGTACACGCAGGGAAGGTTGCCATTCTAGGGCTAGCAAATATCAACGATGTCTTTGGCCAATTGAGAGTTTGCAGTTTACCTTGACTGAAAGTTGTTGCTGTGGCTTAAAGACGGAGCACATGAGATGCACAAGATTCAAACCTAAAGTACTTGCACTTGACATCTTGCTCTTGTTCCTAAAAGGCATCTGCCAAAGTAAAGTATCTAATGTGTGGGTTAATGTCTTACAATTCTTCGGTGGTTGTTTGTTTAAAATGTCTTATTTTATCTTTATCATAATGATGTTGAGTTTGTCTATTTGCAACATGTTTTCTTAAGTTGCAGTCTGTTGAGGCCTCTCGGCCATTGTATACCGGGGGCCCTGAATAAAACAAACTCTATGACCATCTTGTAAAGGTAAGAATAACAAGATGCTGCTCATGGTCTCTGCAGACTTGTGAAGCTGTTGAACTTGTCTGTATATCGTGGGCTGAGACGATGAGCTTCATTAGGAGGATAAAACACACTTTAATTAGCGTTACCATTGGTCCAGTCCTGCCAAGCCTTCCTAGTCACAACAGACCTTTAGTTCTGTTTAATTACCTTAGAGATACCGCTGTGTGCACTCTTCCCTGACATCACCAGACAACATTCATTTCAACAAGTGGTGTGTGTGTGTGTGTGTACTGCTAAAAACAACATGATGTTTACCTTGTGACTGTAGTGGTAAGACTCAGGAGCGAAAAACAATACTTTGCACGTAATTTGTGGCTCATTTAGGCGGCTCTTCAATCATTACTTATTCGCATAGCCATTTATTCATTGACTAATCACAACAATTTATCAACACAATTTGTATTTCATAAGCACATTTGATTAAATATTTTTTTTTTATCGTAAAAAAGTTTTTTGTTTTTCTTTCCTGAGATTGATTAGAGGATAACAGTTACAGAGCTGAAAGCAGGAACGTGAGCATAGTCATCTGAACAGAAGATCTACAACAGTAAGCATATTCCACTTAAGTAGTGTTACTAGTTAACACTCAAAGTATTGTAAAATCAATCACGGCCTCATCTGACTCGACTCTGGAAATTGCTCAGTCTGGGCAGATATATTATGGCAATAATTGCCCCGTGCTGGCACGGCTGTCTCTGTCTTAGTAGCTTGCTGACTTACAGTCAGAGCTGTGTTAATGCAAATGAGCCCATAAAATGGCCCCTGTGTGGGGAATCTCCCTCCGGACATCAGATGGAGATCGGCTGAACAGTATTGTCTCTTATTCCCCGATCCAATCTTTACAATAAACCAAATTATTTGATTAGCATCTGCAGCGGCTTTGCTGGGTTTTCGGTGTGTGTGTGTATATATGTGAGTCAAAATGTGAAACTGGAGACACTTACTGCAGCGTTAACTACCACAGAGGTGATTCTGGGTACTTTGACAGATGTTTCGTCTGTCTGTGGACAGATTGTGTCGAAAGCGTAAAGGATACCGTCACAATATATTTCCTGTTGTTTAGTGGAGATCAGAGCAAAGGCCAAGTTTGAACATGGGTGTTGTTCACCCTATGAGTACCGAGTACTCGTGTCATAATGTAGTAAGGACTACTGAGTACTCATGGGTAGGAACGTCAAAATGTTGTCATTGTATGATGGTTTCTAAGTTGTTTTTTTTAGCAGGTATGTTTTGCCTGGACTCCATCACTAGACAATTAAATGAATGGTCGGGTGAAAGATTGTGCTGTTTGGATGAAAAGAAAGGCAAAGTGTGCAATGCAAGGAAAAACAGATGGAACGGAACAAAATTGGTAATGATTACCTAATGAGAGCACACAAGAGGGTGCTACTAACTTATTTATATTTAGCGGTTGAGAAGACTTGGTGAGAAAATCTGTGATTATTATTATTTGATTTGCAAAGCCATGCAGTGATTGGCCATTCCTTTGGTGGCGGCGGTGGCGGCGGTGGCGGCGTTAAACTTTATGTTTATAGGTCCCAGAGTTAAGCCCATTTGCACGCTCCCCATTCCAGACGCTAAGTATTGACATTCCATTTAAGTTGACGACGGTGAGGCGGGTATTTTATGACAGAAATGTAATGGGAAGTGCATGCTGTGGGCATCACAGTAAAAAAAAAACACACAATTACAAGGACATCTTTGCATAGTTGCAGAGTAAACACGATATGCATGATGTATCTCTGCTTTGTTCAAAGGAAGAAAGGGAGAAACATTCATCTCAGCCCTCTGCCCCCTCTGCTGTATGAAAACGCATGCAAAGAGAATATTTTCTATACTGACGAGCTCTGTGTAAGCATTTTCTGACAATAATTAAAACAGAGTAGTATACGTTTGATATGGTCATTAATTACACAAGCTTAAAAGTGGCCCTGGTACATGTAAATTAACACAGACTCTGTATTTGGAGAGGGGGGGGGGGGGGGGGAACTAAATGTAGACTGGTGGACTGGTTATTCAATGAAGGTGTTTTGTGAGTGAATTGAAAACAAATTAGGTTGAAGTCTTGTGACAGGATAAATAAAACCTTGATCAATTAAGTGGTTGAAAGGGACAGCCGTCCGACACTCAATGGGGGCAGTCTTGCTGCTAAAGTTTTTATTGTTGGATTGATTCTCCCTGGCACCCGTGTCTTGTCGTTACAGTCGATGCCGAGGCCGGCCCGAACCGCTTTCAGCAACCTCTAATGGCTTCAAGGAATTCAGCCGGACTTGTGGCAGAATTCTAATGAGCAAATTTTATGAATTTGGAGTGCAGGAACGAGGAGGCGGAAGGCTGCAGGTCACCCAGAGAACACGGTGAATACATTAACAAAAACAATTCTCTGCCATTACTGCACAGTAGGAATTACTTGTGTTCTAAGATGCTGAAATTAGATTGAGGTGATCGAGAGGTCAACCTTTCTGACGAAACCTGCTGCAACGGTGATAATTGTAACCGGACTGAGCAAACGTTTCATCCGTTTAAGAGGCTGTTGCCTTTAACAACCAAAATTAATCTATGACATTCAAGTTGACTGAGAAAAGTTTGGTCCCCCCCCCCCCCCCCCCCGTATTTCTTACTTTTCTCCTCTGACTCTCATCTGTTCTGTGAGAGAACCTTTCTGTCACAGTTCTCAGGAAAGGGACCCAAGAGCATGACTCGCAAGGCAGATGTAAAGTAAACAGTCTTTACTTAAAAAAAATGCAGAAACCAAGCAAACAAAGTACAAAGGGCTGAGGCAAAAAAAGAAAAGAAAAAGAATAAGGTCATAAACACGATCAGCATTAAAAACAGAAAGGCAGAGAGGAGAGCGCTGGAAAAGCGCATGGCACAAAGATAATCTGGCAGAAAGCAAGTGGGAAACGACTAGTATACGAGGGAGGAAGAGCACACTCTCCATGGTCACCAAGTGCTTGCTCATCGTGGGGGACTGTTGGCTTTCTCTGTATAATTGCAAGGTCTCCTCTACGTGCACTTGCCTAAGTGCCTTGAGATAACTTATGTTGTGATTTGGCGCTATTGGAAAAAAAAAAAGAAAAAAAAATTTGAATGCTTTGTTACAGTAAAACCTTTATTATAGGCCTACAAGACACATTCATCCATTCTATCACACGTCATTCATACACAGCACAACTGATGGGGGTGATTTAGAGGTCAGCGTCTCCGACACTGGCATGCAGATTGGAGGACCTGGGGATCAAATCCCTGGCCTTGTGGTTGGTGAACGTCCCGTTCTACGCAGTTGAAAAACACATCTATATACCACACACTAATGAACAGTTAAATTACGTGGATATACTGTTCCATAAAAAAAGTATATCCAAGGTTAAGTAATGCAAAAAAAAACATAGATGCAATAAACAATGCACTTTTAAACAAGGTTGGAGTTTTTGTTTTTCCAAAATGGGTACTAGCTGTCAATCATACGGTATCCCTGCCCCAAAATAGGACCATGGCTTATCAACATCATATTTAAGGCACTTGCGTATTGGCTTCATTTTCTGGACCCCGGATCTTCGTCCCTTTCCGTATACATAATAATAGTAATACATCACCATGGCCGACCCAAGTGCAAAACCAGCAGCTGGGTTACACAAAAACTACCCAACTCCCTGTAAATAACCCAGAAAACAGGCCTAAAGATGACAGCAGAATTAGAACACGTATGCACAGACAAGCTGGACTGAGTGAATGAGAGAACTGAAATTCAAGGCAAGATGAAAAGATGACACCTTTTCATCTGTTCGTCTTTCAAGTGCAGGACTTCATCTCGCTGGGGTCTGCCTGTGCCCCTGACCTCAGAATGGTGTTATCCTGGGAGTTCTCTTGAAGGGGCCATGCACAAAAGGAGAAGAAAGTTGCTCCAGCACTTTTACCAGAGATCAGATGGGTTTCTGGTGGTCACTCTGTGTCCTTTCTGACCTTCATTTTCTTGACAGACAGTAGATTTTGCTAAGGGAACGACCTCTTTTGGGGATGGATAAACTGCTATGGGCCTTCTTTTAAACTGCTTAACGACTTTCTGAAAGACAAATGTATGTTCTTTTTTTTTCTTTGTCCATATCTATTTCTTTGAATTAGAATCAACATTGAATCCTCCATTTTCATAAAATCAAAACGTATTTATATAAAAATGCATCTGCCTAATCAAATTTACACCATGGCCATATGAAATATGTATTTGTAGAAGTAGCATGGAGTGTAGAGTTCTGGTCCTCAGACCTGTGATGAGTTAGGAATGAAAATGAATAGAAACAAATGTGTGTGTAGACTAGATAAACTTTTGTAATAGTATCTACCCTTTAAAATGTATATAAATATTAAATTCTTTAAAACCAAACTTCAAAATTAAAAGTTTAACATAGTTAAAAATTATAATTAAAGCCCATGTGTGTAATTTTTATACTTTTCTGTCGGCATCTGGTGGTAAAGTTGAAAACGGCAATCAACTGAGCACCCGACAGGGGACACTTTATGGTGGCACACAGTTAATTCCATTTCCAGTTTCCGGCAGCGCTGGAAATTTAATGCGACTGCGTATTCTGAACCCCTTATTGCAACCGTATTTAATGCTGCGTTCCATTATACCTCGGAACTCGGATTGATTTTTATCCAACCTCCCAAGTCGCAGTGGAACCAGAACGCAGCACAACAAGATGTAGCAAACATCGCGACTAACACGGAGGTCTGGTTTCCCTAATGTTACCATATTTAACTCATTCAAAGTTTGAAAAAAAAACATTGGTTCTTTGTTGCTGGTGATTATACATATATGAACACACAATAATGGACAAGATATTCCATTTCTATGAATAGGTTCTTCTAAATATTACACACTGTAGCTTTAACAAAGACTGACTGGTGATCCAATGGAATCCCTTGAGCGAACAATCGATGAGCACACAATCTTCTGCTTCAGTCTGTTATGTACAGCTCCGAGAACTGAAGAAGGCGTTGCAGTAAAAAATGCTGTTTAATTCATATGAGCATTCCCCCTTGAGTCCGAGCAGTGTTCCCCCCATATGAGTCCAATTTACTAGGCGTATGCCCAACCTCAGACTCACTCTACCCCACCCTATTAAATCTAACATTGAACAATAAAGGGTAGAATAGCTGTAAAATTTTAGAATCCATGGTATTTAATTCGTCTGCATGCATGGGTTACAAAGGAAAAGGCTGGAGCCTGCCATACAGAGTGAGCCATTGTGTATGAAAGAGTCCTCTAACCTTCTATACTGAATTGCATTACACCACGTTTCTTATGTTTTTGAAAAAAATACTGACTCACAAGATTGAATCCTGTTCAGCCTTCAGGTAGGACACGGTTTACGTGTTAACGGAATGACATTTCTTTCTTTCTTTCTTTCTTTTTTCTAACTTTTTGACATTTTTAGTATCACCAGCAAGAGAACGGGGCTCTTAAGGATGTCGCTGTCAGTTTAAACTGCTTCAATCCAGTCGAAAGTAGAGTGAGAGATCTCTTTTCTATAGTGTATTCTGTAAAAAATGATGGCTATATATATATATATATATATGGGCATTTCAAACGACTTAAAGTGAGAATCTCTTTTGGTGAATGTCCTGTAATTGTCTTTATTCATTTACAGTTCCCCCCTCCCCCAAAAAATGGTTCAATCCGACCTCTGAGCCATGTGTGCCCCCTCCTGACTCTCTGACAAACTTGTTACTTTGTTACTTTGTTACGGGAATTTGCTACGGGAAGCATTTGTTTGGCTCTGTGGTTTCTTTTTCTTATCAGACACTAGTAGTTTCAGTTGGTTGCCAAATGCAAGGCGGGTAACCACATGACTCAGACAATGAATTAAAATTTCATCTATTGGTTGAAAAGATTCGTGAATGTGTGCCTGTCAGCGTGTTGAATGCCGTTTTGAGAACATTGATGTTTAAATGTTCGAGGACCGAACAGAATACTCGTATTTGTCAGCACTCTTTAAGAACAGTGGGATTCATATGCTGAGCGTACGAGATGTAGGCCTTGCTGATTTTTTTTATTAGAGTAGCCCAGATTTCAGAGGATTTCACAACAGAACAACCTTGGTTATTGTGACGATCACATATGAAGTTTTTCCTTGGCTCAAAAATGAGAATCCTGATACATCTCTGTGCCTGTAGTATAAACATGGAGCATTTAATTGTGTATATAATTCTGAATATACATTTTTCATTTTGCTGAAGTGAGTGCCTGAGTTCGAGTGGGTATTGTGAGGAAGTTCTCTCAGTTCATACCAGTTACTTCATACAACTTTTTTTTCTTCTCTTCATTTGTAATGGAGTACACAGGCTTGAATTAATACATTAAGTATGAACATGAGGTGTCAGTTGAAATGGGTTTCTAGAAATGTTTATTGACCATTACTTTGCACTCAATGTCTGTCAGCCATGATTAATATCATAAAATAAATATATTCCTTTTTATTTTTGTATTTATTCTTTACCCCGCTTCCTATTCAGATGGGTTAATTTTCTCACTCTACTCTGCACCGTTATTTTCCAGCCTCATTTGTATAGATGTTTGTCTTAACATAATATATTGTATTTTATATTATTTCCATGTCAACATGTGAGAAGCAAGATTGGATGCCTAAATGGTCTTCCTGTTTGGATGTTGAAAAAAAATTACAATTATTATTATAATTTGAGGTGGACTGTTTGCTTGCTGTTGTACATTTAAATGAGACACAGCGGTTTATTATCCTCGCTGATGTAAATGTCTCTCGAAAGACTACACCTGTATTTGAACACATAATTTGAGAAGAAAAGCATCTCTATTCATTGCTTTGGCGAAGTCAACATCCATTGCATCTTAATTTGTGGGGTTTATTCAAGAAGTGAATCGTATGTCCTTAGATTTGGTTCAGCTCTAATGCAGAATGCACATTGTTAGAGATCTAAAAGTGGCATGGAAGCTGCCTAAGGTTATGGTTTAAATTTTTACAAACTTGACTGATATTCTTCTGCATCTCTGTGGCTAAAATATACCTCACGTTTGCTTTGGGCTGTGTTTCTGGATATTTAAAATGTATTTATTACTGTACTGTACAAATCTTTATCATCAAATGCATTCCCTCAGTGTTTCTGGCACTGAATATGATCTAAGTCAAATGCAATGAATGAGAAAAAACGTATCTGACAGCCAGCAAGACAGTGGACACATTTGCATGCAAACAATACTTATTAGTCACACTGAAGTGATGTGATTTCACCCAGTTACCCAGTTTGCATGCATTACTTGAACGCCACATTACTTTATTTGGTGGGCTGAGATTCAATTAGATCCAACCTGCATCATTTGAATTTCAGCTTTAAAAATGTTGAGACCTTTCTGTGATAATACGTTGATGTGTTCATAGACCGTGAAGCAAACATTTCTCTACATAAAAATCTAAATCAACCTTTGGTGTGAACTTAAATACCAGAAAATATGACTAGTTAATTGCATCGCTCCATCCGACGATGCTTATTTAATTAAGAGTATTAGAGCAAGATGATGTTTAGTTATTACCGTCTCTGCATTTTGAGTTCAATCAGATTATCTTGTAAATGTATTAAATGTGAACTGGTGATGGAGGTCTACTTGATCCAAATTTGATAAACTGTTGGTTATTTGAATTGTTAGTGTTGCACTGGAAACAGAGCTTTTGTAACTTTTGTAAAAAAAAAATTAAATAAAACTGAAATTTCATTTAGCTTCCTCAGTTAGTGTTGGCATGGTGATGCACCGGTTTGCACTTTCGCCTCACAGTAATTTGGCTCTGAGTTTGAACCTGCAGGGCAGTCGGGGCCTTTTTTGAGTTTGCATGTTCTCCTCGTAAATTATAAAGTGCTTTTCTAGTTTTTATCGACCACTCAAAGTCCTTTTACAGTACAAGTCACATTCTCACACACACACACACACACACACACACGCAGTCACACAGCGCTGCTATATACTGCACGTTTTCTGTCACATTCATACACTGTCAGAATTGCTGTCAAAAGCATTTTTGGGTTAAGGGTCTTGCCCAAGGACATTTCGGCATGCTGACTTGGGGAGGCAGGGATCGAACAACTGACCTTGCGGTTTGTGGACAACCTCTTTTTTTTCCCTGGGTGCACTGGTTTACTCCCACAGTCCAAAGACACTCAGGTTTGGTTAATTAGCAGTGTGACGTGGGACTGGCTCCAGTTCCTTCTCCACCCTCAAGGATAAGTGGTGTAGCATATGGATGGATGGATTTTTAGATCATAGGAATGCAGGTGTACGATACTAACACGCCGCCCCAACGGCCCTGAGTATATGTACTTAATTCTGTCATCATTAACTAACATATGACGCGTTTTCTTACCTCCGACACTACTTTAAGATATTGATTTGTTATTGAATGTGTTATTTAAAATATCACAGATGAGTGTCTTGTTAAGAATCCTCCTGAGGTTTGAATGTCAAAAAATACCTAATGTACTGTAATTGAAACACTTTCTTGTATCCAAGCAGCATCTGCCGGCTTCATATGTGGGTTGCAGTGAGCCTTCGCTTCATGAATATGTATATCAACGGTGAACCTGAATGAATCAACCTAAAGCCGAGGGCCAAAAACCAGCGAGTAATAAATCACAGAGCGACAAGAAATAATATTAGAGCGGATCCAAATGAGTCAACAGTGGGGCCGCATAAGGTAATCCGCAATTAATAACACAAAGACATCAGATGTTATCTGTTCTGGTCAATCGCTAATGTCAGGGAATTAGATGAAGTCAAGTGTGTCAGCGGAGCTAATGGTCCAGAAAGATCATTTCCAGGCTGATGCAGCTCGAGACAAGCTAATGTCATCTAACTCAATGGTTCCTGTCAGTGTCACTGAGGTTTACAGCCAGTGTAAAGCCTGCAGGTTTTAAAGGATCGAGGCTTATACAGACACAGATGTAATAGAGGGAAGATAGTTAGTGAGACGATGGTGCAGTAGACGACTGTGCTGGAACAGTTTCATCACTGTGAGGGCAACGGGTTCAATTATGTGAGTCGGGAAAGATCCAGATCTGTTTTGATTCAGCTAGAACTGTGGGAGCTACTTGATATTTCAGAGGCAGGTTCAGTGGGATCAGAGGAAAAATCATAACTTTTGGAACTTACTTAGGTCGTTGTGATTTTTGGACACATTTAAAAAGCTTGAAGTCTTTTCACCACCACAAACTTAACACCCCGAATTGCTGCTCTGGGAAAATACAGTTAGATGTTTAACAGAGGTTCTCTTGATATTGGAGTATTGATTCTGCTTCAGACTTTAGACAAATTTTTTATGCCCTAAAGGTAACAGCAGGATATAAAAGTCAAAGAAATCTCAGATCCAAGTTTTCAAGGCCTTTTGGGAAGAAATTATGTTCCGCTGGACTTTAGAGGGGCTGTTAGATTATATAAAGATGGAATATTGGATACAATTTTGCCAACAACCTTTCACTTGTTTCACCATCTGCTATTACAATAAATTCTGGAGGCTTCGTGTCGGTTGCTCTCCTTCGGTTCTGAACCAGAAAACTGTTTTCTTTGATGAATTCACTGTATTATCCATGAAAACAAAGCCTGGAGTGCACAGATGTGAAATGGAGTGTTAGCTGGTAATTGTTCTTTCTCGTGAGTTTTTGAAAATGCCACTAATGTAAAGTGTTGCATTTATCACCTTTGAACAATCAAACGTGATATTTTTTCCCCCCAATTCTGTTGACATACTATTGCAGAGGAACATAGTTGATATGATGCAGAGACGAGATGTGGTAGACTTCTACGGTCTTCAAAATGTCAAAAAGCCTCAAAAAGAAAATTTCCCATAATGCAATTAGACCAAGTGGCAACCCACTGTGACGCCACCTGTGACGCCACCTGTGACGCCACCTGTTGGTTTGTGAACTGCCTTTATGAAGCCTTGGGCGTGGGTCTGACTCAGGGCTCATCCAATGTGCTCCCGCATACAATAGCCACAATGGACTGATTGGATGGACCAGCTGTCAATCACGCTGTATCCACGCTCCAATGTACACGGTTTATTATTGTCTATTTTACTCTAAATGAGACCACAATTAAATGGGTTCGTGGTCTCTTGTGTAACATACTGATCACAGATCCTACTAAAGACCTGAAACGTCCAACATTTTCAGCCAGACAGAGCTTGGAACCAAGGACCCATGTGGTATTGGTTCCTTGTTTTCTTCGGGGTTTGATTCGCCCACAGGTCTCCAATTCACTCCTTTTGCTTATTTTATCACATGGAAGAATCCAACGGCACAACACGGTAAACAGGAATGCATTTTCCTCGGGGATATTACTTCAGCAGCAATACAAACAGAAACCACTCGCAGCCTCCGACTATATTTACAAGTAGTTTAAAATTGAAAAATTCAAGTAAAAAAAACTGAAAAATGAGTGGAGGAACAGGATTAAAAAAATGTCCCCATCCGTGTTGGCGCTAGGGCCACCGCATGTTTGGATGAGTAAGAAAAGGCTATGAATAATATGCTATGGCCTTCACAGTCACTAGATATCAACCCAACTGAACACACATGTGAGATGTGTTCAACAGCGTCATGAAAACACCCAATGTGGTAATATCTTTTGGATGGAAAGCCTTTTGGGTTTTGCACTTTTTGCATTACATACTGTAACTCTGTCTTTCTACCATTTTCATCACTGGATTTAGGTATTAGCTTGCTGTTGATTTTGTGTTCACCTTTGATTAAGCGTGGAGATTGTGATGCTGTTGAAAATATGATTCGTTATACATTTTGGCATGCATTACTGTTCATTATTTATTAATAGTTGACTGGGTGTGAGTGTGTGTGCAAGCCAGAGACGGTCAAACTTCTTCGTACTCGACATATTGCCCATACTTGCTCGCAGAGGACACACACACACACACACACACACACACACACACACACACACACCCTATAATAATGTGCAGATCCTCTATAGTGATCACTGTCTCCCTCCTCAGAGATACTTAATGCCTAAATCTCTTTCTAACTGCCAATCACATAATTGGCTGTGGTCCATTTGCTCACCCGCGTGTGTGTCCTCTCACTAACAGCAGATTTTAATGAATCGGTTTTACAGTGATTACAGCTCCTGGCTATCGGGAGGTCAGGGAGGGAGTGAGAGACTCTGACCACTGAGAGAGACAGCCAAGCACGGATTGTCTGCAGACTGCTTGGTCTCGAGCACAGTGTGATGGGCTTAATCAAAGTGCTGCAGTTTTTCTCTTGATAACTCTTTGTCTGCTCCGTCACTGCACCTCGCTATCTCCTTGTAAGAGTGTGCGTCACTATCTCTCTCTCCCTGTCTGCTCATGCACACATGCCCGCACGAGTTACGTGACGGCTCTATTTCCTCCTTGCCATAACGCTATTTGTCCGTATCCATGGTACCCAAAAAGTATCTTCAACTACAGGTGATTGAAGCAATTTGACATTGACGTGTTCCTTCTGTAATAGCCTTTCTTGAGCAACACCCATAGTATTATTTTAATACAAACATCTTTTGTAAATCCAAGAACTCTGACCAATTTTGCTGAGGTGAATTTTTCACATGATGTTCGTGGCATAACGTAGTGTATTTCCGTCACCACCTCAGAAAAAAACTGATCTAAAGTAATGAATTAATCCTCATTTTTAACTAATTGGAGCCAGAACACACGGCGCACAAACTTTATTTGAGTACAATATTAAGGTACTTGTAATTTACTTCTACTTTCATGCCACTTAAATTCCAATATTGAGCTTTTTCACTCCACTACATTTAAACCACTGCATTATAAAATGCTGAAATGTCTAACAACACATTTAAGTCAACTTGCTGCGACATAAATTGCTGCTTACAAAGCAACGCATCTGTAATAACAGACCTTGCTTTGTTTTGGCCCGTTGCTTAATGATCTTTTGCTGAATACTTGCTTATGATCCTTTGCGAACACAACAAAAATGCTCAAAACGCACACATGCACTCATGCAAATACCTCCACTGGCATCTGCTGGTCGATGAGCATGACTCATACAGCCTGAAACCCAGCCTCTGTGTTGATACAAAGCGTGGCTCACAGCAGTGCACACCGCACAGCCAACTGCGCTGATTTACCATGTCAACTTCTCTAATTCACCATGTTCTCCGTGTTGGCCAGACAATCCGTGTAGACAGGTTCGAACCAGCCACACTGACAGGAATGGCAACGGCACTTGGGGGTCCGCCCAATGCGTCTCTGGCTATGACACACCTGTCAATCAAATGGAAATGCCACGGTGCGCGAGCCAGAGAGCTGTTGTGCTGGTGCTCCTGCCAAAAGGCGCCACAGATGTAATTTCTTTGTCAGCACAGCTCCCTACATCCCAAATTACGGATACTACTAGTTTCTACTATTGTGTCTCATATATTGGATATCTGTTGGTTTTTTTTATACATTTTCCAGCATTTTAATATTTTCTCGTGGAACCTTGGACCCCTGGAAAATCATTGAAATTAATTGAGTTCCTCTATGTTGTAAATCTTGTCTGATGTATTGTCAGAGTCACAGGAATGCACATCGACCAAAGATATGTGACCATCAGGGGAGGAAGATTAAAGCTAATCCATATCTGATTCATCTTTTGAAAGAAAGAAATTACTAGATCGAGAAAAATGACGTGGAAGGTTAAATATCTGTGGTTGTTTTGTGCCATACTGCAGTAAAATACACTCTGTGCCTGTGGAAATCCTGCCCCCCCACATACTCACTCATGCACAATATTGTTTCCAGTTGCTTAATCTCATTTTTTTTCCCCTCCATCTTTATGGGGGTTTTTGGACACTGTTATAAAACCTTTATGCTCAGCTCCACCCAATAAGAGATGGCTTTAGTGAAATTCTAAATGTGCCGTGAGTATTTACCTTTTTCAACTGGTCACTTTTTTGACCCCTTTGGTCTAATCATTGCTCAGTCTCGATACAATATGCCTGCAAGAATGTAGACGACATACAGTAGAGGGAAAAGGACCAAAAAATGTGATTCTCTATCAAAAACAATCTTTATGTTTGGGTAGAGAATCTATTTACCTCCTTTGGTATGAAAATCTAAGGATACACACTGTGTTCGGGGAGAAATGATAAAAGACTCATTAAGATGTTGAAGATTATTTTCATTTGCTTGGATTATCCTCTCTTTTTAATGCTGCTATGTAGAGTGCAACGGAGTCAGCCCGTTCAAAGGCAATTGACGGCAGAAATATTACCAAGTGCTCATCCAGATGTAGGTTCATTCAAAACTACTCGATATCACATGGGAATAGAGTGGAGTACAAAATTGAAAAATCGTGGTAAAATAATCTGAAATCTTCTGCTTTTTTTCTCCAATTTTTCTTTCCTGCAGAGTTGTCTTTTATCTTAAAAATGCAGAAAAATTACTAACACATCCAATCCATCTGTGGTTGACAAAACTGACTTATAACCTTCAGTATATTGATACGTTTTTGCAGCAGGACGATCAATCTAGGTACAGACAATGTTGGCCATATCAGCTGCGATCACCGCCACTTAAAATATTCTACTGAAGGATTCTTGATCAAGGCGTAAACAAACGCTCAAAAAAGATAGAGGATAAGATCGAAGTGTCAAATTGGCTAAGGAAGTTTCCCTTAATCTTGATGAGACCTGGAAGTATTTGATCAGCAGCCATGAGATGGGAGCTGTTCGGATTCTCTAAATGCTAAGGAAAGGTGCTCCAATGCATCCTTTTCTATCTCCTTTACCATAGGGTACAGTGGACCAGCATATTTAAAAGGAAAGTAGAAATAGACGCCTCGCAATTCATTGCGGCAGTGATATTGAACGTGACGCGTAATGACGTAGTTTAGTGAAAGTGGAGTCGGATATTCTGAGCACCGCTGTCGGCTTTTCCTAAGTCCTATCAATCCTCCTTCACACCTTTCCTCGACCTCATGACGTTTTCCACTGAGGTCAAGGAATAGTAGATAGGAAGGACAATTCGACCGCACCCAGAAAACTACCTCATGTCCTGACGCAAAGAGACAAACAAAATCCTATGGCGGGTAGGACAAATTATGTGTTTTTAATCTCAGTGTAGCAGGCATGGTTTGATGTGTATATATAATATATTGGATTCATTCATGCATACGTTTTCTTATGAACTGTTGGTGAACAGTTTGAATATAGCACTAATGGTATCTTAAATTCATGGAGATACAACCCCCTAAAGACAATATCTGTTATATTTCTATCTATCTCGGTATCTGTTCTGTGCTGTGTATTTTTCATCATGGTTGTGGCCCATGTATATCAAATGGGATCTTAATAAAGTGTCAGGGACAGTTGGGAAATGGATATGATGGCCAGTCGTATGAATATGGTGAGAATTGGATGAAAGCTCTTTCCATTATTATGTAATTTTTATTTAAATTTCTAAATCTCAAACTAAACTTGTCCAAAAAAAAAAAAATGGTCACAGTCCATGCAGGTATGTTTGTATTATTGAGATTTTTTCTTTTTTGTGTGTGTGTGTGTGCTTGCATGTCATGGATAAAAGGCTTTGCTTGATGGATGACACCAAGTTTTTAGGAGATTAGCTTGTTGGTCAATCGACTGTTACCTGATGACAAAACAAAAATTACCCATGTGTCCCTGGCAGGTTGTATGCTCCACTGCTCATGGTTGCACGCAGCGTGCACTCGCATTGACTGACCGCGAAGCTGACTGAGAGGCTGGACGGACCTATGACTTTATTTACACCTACCATAAAAGTGTAATGTGCATCTGGATACGCTATAGGACAACGGACAATCCGATCATGCCCTTGCATTTACACATAGTATTTGATGTCTGCATCTGTTGGCTCGGTAATTGGATCCCGTTTTTATGGGCGCTGTGCAAAATAAGGACGGTGCAGGCGAGGTGAAGTGGTGCCAAGTCGGTGTATTGTCACACACACATGGGCAGATGTAGAGTCCCAAAGGCTGTAGTTGCTCCAGAGCCAAGACTCTTTTTTTCCCCCCCTTCCTCCTCTGAGACACTTCAGTCAGAGACATGGTCATAATGTTTCTGTCCCGTCGGTGTATACTTTCTCACTAATGCAAACACATGATGCAGATTGCCTTTCCACCTGAGCGACTCCCTGGCTAAGATCCGATGCTAATGTGAGCCAAACCACCTCCGGAGGTCCCCAGGCCTCATGTGGGTCATTCTGTCTCTCTTACTGGAAGAGGCACTGCGTCACACTGTTTGGTAATGTGACTGTTTTCATAATGCCCCGATCAGCATGCTCACCGATGATTTAAAATTCCACATGATCAAATGTTATGAAACGAACAAAGCCGCAAGAATCGCCAGAGGCATATGCTTTTGTTAAAATAATATTTACTTTCAAACATCGCCCGTGACCCTTTCTACATTTTTTGAATCTGCTGTTCACCGTCCATCATCCACAAAACGGCTCTTATTTCGAGATGATTTAAACCTTCAGCTGTGCTGCTGAGCTTCCTGTTCCCTACTCTTCTTCTACCACAATGCACTGCAAAGGCAGTGAAGGTTCAAATCAGTTTTAAAGGCTCACAGTTAACTGGTGTGAGAGCTGTTTCTTAAGTCACAGGAAAAGCGGGATTCCTTGTAGTCTACGTTAGAAAGCGCCTAGGATACTCTCAATAGGAACCCATTCGTTTATAAAAAAATGTGTCTCAGAATAGATAAAAATACGTTTTTTGCACACATTTGGTATTTGCACACGAGATATTAAAAGAATATACATCATAGTTCCTGCTGTGGGTTAATTACTAAACTATACAGTGCGAGGTGATCGATAAATCACAGTCTGATCACATATTTGACTGAGGGTTTGGCATCAAAACCAGTGGCAATGTGGCATTAGAGATAACGCAGGGATGGTCCTCTGACAGTGTGGAGGAAAATAACCGCCATGACAGTTTATCAGGAAAAGGTCAGGATGGGAAATGAATGTTCAGTAATTGTGAAGCTCCTGCGGCAGGTTTATTCTCTCACGTCTTGAGAAACCTCCTGCCGTTGGCTGCTATGCTTTTGGCTGGTTAGCTTCACTCAACTGCTTCCGTCGATGGTCGGAAAGGGGAATTTCAAGTAACTGTGATTAAATCATTTTTATTATCCTTTATATGGTTTTGAAGTTGAAATATGTTTTCATAAACGTGCACCATTTTTTTGTGTTAATGACAGAGTATGAATATCACAGGCTCTCTTATTTGGCTCTGCAGTGGGGAAAAAACTGGTCATGTGCTGACCTTCAAACCTGTGGGACCCTGTAAGTGGGAACATGGCAGTGGTGGAGGCCTTTATTAGATAGAACTGGTTCGATTGTTCTTCGGTGAATGATAATAATAATAATAATAATAATAGTCCTAATTGATATAGCACCTTTATAAACAGGGTTTAAAAGGGTACTTTGGACAGACTGAGCTGACATGTGATACTCGGGGTCAGTCGCAAAAACACTAAGAAAACAAGTGGGCACTAATAACACTGGGCCGTGCTGAAATACCAGATTTTTTTTTATTTCGCCGCACAAAGAATCGGCCGCTTACAGATGGTGAGGAAATATTCGCTGCTATTTACAAAACTCGTTATCGCTTTAGAATCGCTTACTGCCCCTTTAAGAGACGGGTACGTAGGGGAAAAATGTAAGATGACGAAAAAGTATTAAAGACAACAAAAACCCTCCTGCAGCCCTACTTGAAGTGAAATATTCATTTGTAAGGTTTTGGTGAAATCTGCTGATGACTCACCTGCTGAACGTCTAGCAGATTTCTACCTCAGTCATGTTTTTTCACTTGACAAAAATTACACATAACACGCAAGTGTTTGCAAGACGATGAATTGGAAAGAAGCTGCGGCACAGAGTCCCTAAGATCTATTTTTGTGCGGAATAACAAACTGTGTGACTCTAGTTGAAGTGATGAGCATGTGTTCGCAACTTACACTTGATCCGACCACGCATGGCTGACAAATGAACAGCGTTTAAGTGCTTTTCCATATTTCATGGCGCGCTCTCTTTTCTCAACGTCAACTTTAGCGTAAAGCGACACCAAGGCACAACCTAGAAGCTCTGTTACAAATCAGTGGCATCGGTTGTATCACAAAGCGGATAACAGATTTTTTTTTTTTTTTTTTTGTCTCCCCACCTCCCTTTTTCTTTTTTTCCCCCCTGTGCACACACTCAATCCTCTGTGTTGACTGGCCAAGATAAGACATCAGCTGCAAGTCACCGGGCACAAAAGGGGCCTGCGGCACGCAGCTTTGCCTCGTCTTGACTCGCCTCACAGCGAGGGACACATCCTTTCGTCCCTGTAGCGATCGATGACACCCTGGTCACCTCTTGTCCCAGCTCCCTCTGCTCCTTACTGATCTCTTCCATTAACGTGTTTCCTTTGCATGCGCGTTACATCTCATGACTCACTCGTGGGTGTGGGGGTGAGTGTGTGTGTGTGTGTGTGTGTGTGTGACAAAATGAATTAACAAAAGCACAAACACGGAGAGCAGCACATACCAAAAGAAAGTCAATATAAAAACCTTTGCTTGGGAATCTAATATATATTTCAAAGCCTGTCGAGTTTTCCGTGTTTACTTTTGTGCGCGGCGTTTCCACGTCAACAGATATCGCACACGTTTGGGAAGCGCTCGGTCGTCAGCGCAGACGTTGTTCTATGCAGACATTTCCAAAGAGGGTCATTGGAGAGCCTTCCAGAAATACACTGGGGAGTCTCTGGGAGCATGTGACTTCCCAGCACATTCGTCCGCGAGGCTCAACCACATGACATGACCATGTCATGACCAGAACCAAGTGGTGAAATTGGGATTAGTCAACTTTGTCCTGTGTTCTATCTTAGGACCTTCGGTTATTCAATAAAGGGAACCTTGTTGGCACTCGAGACACTATACAGGCAAAGAGGTTAGAACTTTTGACCATTCGTAATCACCGTGTTACGTCCCCCAGTCGGTTATTTTCATTACATTTTTGTTGTGTTACAGGTTTTTTTTGAAGTGTAATGTTAAAATATGTCAAAGAGCTCAGAATTGAATGGGATACGTGCTCATTTACATACATCTCACAACAGAAATCGGAACACTGGATGAATCCACGTTCAACTTTTATTTTGTTGAGCCAAAGGGGATTTTATGTAAGGGATTTTGGATGTCTCCATTTTTATTATCCGCGAAAATAAATCTGGGTATGAGTGATCACTTCAATATTCTTCAATAGCAGTAACAATTACATATGACTTATTTCAAAATGTTAATCCTGCATGAAAGCAGCAATGTACTGCACATGGACGGTGAAACCAGAGAACCCCTCGCCCCAATACCTATGCTATACTTGCAGCTACGTTTAGCTTAGCACAAAGACTTCAAAGAAGGGGGCGGGGGGGGGGGGGGGGGGATCTAGCCCGACTCTTTTTCAAAGATAAAACAAAATCCACCCACCAGCAACTCTGAGGCTCGCTAATTAACACGGTACATCTCCTTTGTTTACTCCGTAAAAAAAAATCTGAGGTGTAAAAAGGCACAGTTGTGGCTTTATTGGGGGTTATGTGCAAGACTGTTTGTAGGCTTAGGAACAGACTCTTCGGAATGCTGGCAATGCTTTATATTTACAGTACATAGTCTAATTTAAATCCAAAATGTTGAATTGTTCTTATCCTAAAATTTGATCGAAAAAGGATCGCAAAATAAAACTCCCAAAAGGGAAAACTGTTCGGGAAAGTCTTTGGCTTCCTACTGCTTCTGCACAAGCTCTTGTTAACGTTCCTATAGAGGTGAGTTTGTGTAAACTGCATGTGTCTCATTGCACACACAGATATTGTTTTATAATAATTGTGTGCACATTTAAGACTTAAACCTTAAAACGGTACAGACAGTGAAAATGTATATTTATATTCCAGGTTCCAAGTTTCAATTTGATGCAAACTATCTGTAGTTTGGAGATAAAAAAAAATCTTAATTCTTAATTCAAACTCAGCTATGACCCAATGATTCCTAGTGGTAGATTAAAAAGAATATTTAACATTTTCTGTTTTAATTATGCATCTTCTGCTTTGAGTTTTCTTCGGGGGGGAGATCATCCGCCCTTAAAAAAAAAATCACAGCAGAAGGGCTTGCTTGTAAAATCCCTACAAGCGGCTACCTTTTATGCGCCGCTAACAAAGTATGTGTGATGAGAAGCAGGAAAGGTTGCTTAGTAAAGTACGAGCACGGAGGATGAGCGGCTGTGTGAATAATAGGACTTGTCACACTCTTACAATGCACCAGAAGGATCACAAGCGCCGGGAACTAAAAATAACCGCGGCAGCAGTGGTAATGAAATTAAAACCACACTGCCTCTACCCTCTGATTAGACCCAAACAGACTGTTACAAATAGAAATTTAAAACTTCCAACGTGGGAAAGCATTTCAGTTCAAGTAGTGTCTGGGGTGTCTGGGGTGTCTGGGGTCTGGGGTCTGGGGTCTGGGGTCTGGGGTCTGGGGTCTGGGGTCTGGGGTCTGGGGTCTGGGGTCTGGGTGTGTGTGTGTGTGTGTGTGTGTGTGTGTGTGTGTGTGTGTGTGTGTGTGTGTGTGTGTGTGTGTGTGTGTGTGTGTGTGTGTGTGTGTGTGTGTGTGTGTGTGTGTGTGTGTGTGTGTGTGTGTGTGTGTGTGTGTGTGTGTGTGTGTGTGTGTGTGTGTGTGTGTGTGTGTGTGTGTGTGTGTGTGTGTGTGTGTGTGTGTGTGTGTGTGTGTGTGTGTGTGTGTGTGTGGCGCGCAAACACTATTTGTGCGTGCGTGCCTTGGAGTTCGAAATATGCATAACAAAAGCCACCCCTTGCTCATTTAAAAAAATTTTTTTAAAGGAATCTAACTAAAGATTTTTGACACGTGAGACGGGGGTTCACATCCTGAGTCGAGCATGTGGTTTGTCTTAGGCAACGAAAGCACTTTAGTTGAGGTCCGGGTTAGTTATTTTCGGTTACGTTTTAAAAAGTTAACTCCGACCGTTTCGTGCTTCAAAAATGAAAGGAGGAATGTTTTCCCGATACACTCTGTAAAACAACTCGCCAGATACATTTATTAACAATAAAATATGCATAATTACTCTCTCACACACAGACACACGAGTTTAATGTTTGCTGTATACTTGTTTCTACTTTAGATCGCATTGAGATGACGAAGATGAAAATGAAAACTATATATCAAGCTCCGCTAAATGCCTCGCCTTTTTACATGTTTTTTCCTGCCATGAAATTTTTTTTTCCACGGTGAGAATATTATCATAAGATTAGGTTTGTAAAGTTTAGTCACACGTGTAAGTGCCTGTTCCAGTATGTCACACTGTAAATACTGCACACATGTATTGACTCATGCAGAACTGGCAATTTAGATAGAAGCAGAGTAAAGGTCAAAACCTTGTTCTGAGAAATGAATCAGTAGAAAGTGTGGGGGGGGGGGGCCTGTTTACGAAAACTTTGGAACTGTGGTTCTCGGCTGCCAACGCTACCCTGACTGACAGCTTTTGGAGCAAAATGCGCTGAACGCTACCCTGTGACAGGATGCATGCGGATCAGTGTGATCCAACGGAAGTGGCTCGTGGACAGGATATGAGTGAGTGTTTTTCCGAGCTCGAATAAAGGGGAATAACAAATTCAGAGTGTCAGCCTGACTGCCAGCGCCGTGATTGGACTAATACTCAAAAGCAGCCCCTGTCACGTCGGCTGCGGCACGTCAAGCCCTATCAGAAACGCCACTCCACGCGGCGGAGCGCGGCCCGGCACAACGCGGCGATCAAGAGGCACGCTGTCTCGCCGTGACACTCCCAACGACCGTCGAAGACGCCCATTCTCTCTCTCTCTCTCTCTCTCTCTCTCTCTCTCTCTGTCTGTCTGTCTGTCTGTCTGTCTGTCTGTCTGTCTGTCTGTCTGTCTGTCTGTCTGTCTGTCTGTCTGTCTGTCTGTCTGTCTCTCTCGAACACACGCACAGAGTCGGATCCAACTCGTGCATGAGAAGGTGTGCACTCACAAACACCCACTCACGTACACGTGGACGGATGTATTCAGTTCTTGTTACAATCGCGATCTCATAGAATCTGACTTGCACACGAACCAAGTCTTTGTTTTTGTCTCTCCCGTCGGCGCCAGGTGAAGGTGCGACGCAACGAGAAGGCGCGCTTCCCTATTGTTAACACACCTGCACACGCCTGCTGTTTGCAGTAACCGGGTAGTCAGATCATTCCCCTCTGTTTTTATCACCTAATGGCACAAATGTGTGCCACGGTACACAGCTCCCCCGGGCCTAGGTAATGGCGGAGAGATGCCACCTTCTCTCCAAAGCAGAGCCGTGTTTACTCTCATGCGGAATGACAAGCACATGCAGGGAAACTGACAATGTGCAAGTGTAAATTAGGTCCCCAGTCTGCTCCGCATTAATTATGAATTAAGTATAATTGCGATGGGATTTTCTGAAGTCTATTCATTTGGACTGACAGTAACAGGGATATATTCCTAGGAAACAAGCTGTACGTTGTTTTTTTGTGGGGGGGGGGTTTGTTAGTTTTTTTTAAAGGTCTTAAAAAGCAGAGCTCGGCCGGAGCAGTGTTTCTGTCACAGCTGGTCAAAACCACCAAAACGAGGTACAACAATCGAATGAGAACTCTACAAAGTGCTCATACAAAGTGTTCTTGTTGTTAACTGCAACTCGGAGGGCAGATTGGTGATTGATGGGCGCGGCGTGTGTTCCGTGATCGCTGCGCTACCTCCTTGTTCAGGGCGTTTATTCAAAAACCAAAATCGAGTTTGGCTGTGGCATATGCTGGAGTCAGTGTGTAGAGCAGCATACAAGTGGGCCGAAGAACAATCGCCTGATGCTACTGAGCAGCTGCTGCATCACAATAGAAACGGACAGCCCTCACTTTCCTCTGTCTCAGCTGCGGTCTGGACCAAACCAGTGGGGCTGCTCCCGTCACTCGTTTCACCACACGTGTACACAACACCGTCCCGAAACTCCCACAGCGAACAGGAGCCCCCCTCGCAGTTCCTGCTCTCTCTAAGCTCCACCTGCTCATCCTGCGCCAATCACCTGTAGGCTGTCAAACTTTAGAACGCTCTTCCTCTGTGTCCTGTCATTCAGCTGCCAGTTCAGCACCGCGTCCGCTGAGTGACCCACCTCCAACCCCAGCACCAGCTCAACTCTGGATACCTGGTTGGTTCCCCTGTGAATCGCCCAACAAAGAAACCCCCCTTTTTCGAGATGTCCCAACTTAAAGCTCCATCCCTCATCAGCCACCACCACCACCACCACCAGTGTTAAGGCTCCGGGGTAAGTCTCCCGCAAAGCCGATGCGCTTAATTCTTTGGACCGCCTCCACGGTGTCCTACTTCCTGCAGGAGTCTAAGCACCAAAAGACTATGCCTCTTGTTTACAATGAAACTAATCTCATTCTAACTTACCCTCCCTCATTTGTTTCTCTGCAAGTCTCCCCCTGATTTAAAATGGGTATATGGAAATCCTGGAGCTTTCTTGGTGGGTATACTGCATATACCTGTGTATCACATAGACGACACTGTTGGACTGGCACACACACACACACACACACATACACATACACATACACATACACACACACACACACACACAAGCACAGGCCCAGAAACTGCCAACGCACAAAAGACAAAGTCAACCGAAGTGAAAGGCTCCGTGTTTTGGCAGTGCTGGTGGAGTCTATGGTTTCTATTTTTGTAGCAGCAGCAGCAGCAGCAGAGACAAGTGAAAGCTGCATCAAGTTGGTTCATGTTGAGGTTTTTTTTTTTTTTTCTTCCTTCCTTCCTGACCTTTTAATGCACATTGTCTGACTATTTGGTTCGTAGGCATCCAGTAAAGATGTCGGTACTTTGCTGAAAAGTAGCTCCGTGGCTGAAAAGAATGCCGCCGCGCATCTCCACAAATATAACGACGCCACGGCCATTTGTGTAAATGGGCGAGGACACGATGATTAATCACCACACCCCTTCAATTTCCACTGAACAACCCCGCGGTGCTGTGCGCCGTGCTTCTTTGAGCGAAAAATAGTAATCCTCATTGACCTTGTGCACACGACCTGGCACTTTGCACTGATCTTAGGGACTGCTCCATTTAAAAAAGGAGCACAAAGAGTATTAGACCCAATTAGATGCAAGATGGTGTGAAGATGTGCAAAAACGTGCAAATGCAGCATACTACAAGCTCTAGCATGTTTGTTTATTTGATGAAATGGAAACAGAATTAAGAATTTTTATGATTTGTTCAATGTCTCAAACAACTCCGAACAAGCTGTATAATAATAATAATTACAAATTCATGTTTATTTACTTATGGTTTGGGATTTTCCAAAAAGGTTGGGTCGCAGTGCCCGTTTCTTAAAATCATTGATACTCAATAAATTGAGAATTTTCTGTACTCTGTGTTCAAAGATCATTGACGAGAACATTTCCGTTCCTGCCACTGTTGACATAGAAAAATCAAAAATTTTCAGTCAAGCTACCTTATCTTGTGAGCTCACCCCGGACGCGCTGCAAATTCTTCGCGCGGGTAGTTAACATACAAAGTCAATGCAAAGACGCGACTAGGAAGTTGGACACTAGCCAGCAAGTTGTGTGTGTGTGTGTGTGTGTGTGTGTGTGTGTGTGTGTGTGTGTGTGTGTGTGTGTGTGTGTGTGTGTGTGTGTGTGTGTGTGTGTGTGTGTGTGTGTGTGTGTGTGTGTGTGTGTGTGTGTGTGTGTGTGTGTGTGTGTGTGTGTGTGTGTGTGTGTGTGTGTGTGTGTGTGTGTGTGTGTGTGTGTGTGTGTGTGTGTGTGTGTGTGTGTGTGTGTGTGTGTGTGTGTGTGTGTGTGTGTGTGTGTGTGTGTGTGTGTGTGTGTGTGTGTGGTCTGTCAATTTCATTGTCTCTGGCGGTTCAAAAGACCTGTAGATTATTGGCAGCTCAGACGCCATTACGCAGGAAATCAAAGAGTGTTTATCCGAGAGATCTTTCCTTTAGATGGAATAAATATCTTACTTACTTTCATTTATGTCGTGGTCCATCGTCATTCACTCTGACCCAGTCATCTATTCAGATTTGTACTCCTCTGCCGAAATCTCAAAATGTTTTACCTTTGTATGGATACCCAATTTATTCATATAGACCTTGTGGTAGCAGAGACACACTCTTTGTCATTTTTCGAGCAAGGACAAGCGAACGGGGCCCACATAGTAAGAGGTTAAAGAGCAGGTAGCAGATGTCAAAACAAAGCACTGAGTGACCCTGTACAAGGATGGCAAGAAACCGTGAACAATCACTGAACAAAATTAAACAGTTGAAAGATTAATGTTTTCGTGAAGCCGGAATTTGATATTTTAAGTTGAACAAAAGTTTCAAACAATCATCAGTCTTTTCAAATCCTTGTTAAATTTGCCTGTGGCAAGGCAAGCAAAGTTAAACTGCCAAGTCTTTGACAGGAGTTTTTTAACACTCTTTATAAACGATAATGGAATATATATATATATATCTATATATTTATTATTATTTTATTTTTTTCTCTGCAGTGAGTCTGGAAGTTAACTTTTTCTTGCATTCCAGGCCACGGCCAATGAAAGACTCTCAGTAGAGAGCAGCCCCTGAATTCTTTGTGAAAAACAGTCATGTTTGAAAAAACATGAGTTATTAGTTAGAGGTATTATTTTGCAGGGGCTTATTTTTTTCGGATTTGCATAGCATTATTTTTTTTTACAGGATTCTAGCCTTCTACTAATGAAAATAATTAAACATGCTGTAATGAGCAATGGGCTGCACTTAAGTGGGATTTTTGGACAGACTGTTCACACAATAATTAGTTACAGTAATGAGAGTGATTGTGTGAGTGTGTGTTGGTGTGTGTGTGTGTGTGTGTTGGTGTGTGTGTGTGACCGGGTGGGTATTGAGCATTATGAGTAAAATGTCAACCCTGTCCATGAAATTATCCCACGATCAACATGATGTGATGGATCAGGCGGTTCAGATGGAAGGACGAGATTGTAGAAGATGGCTCGGACACACTTCTCTCAACGCAAGGTTGAAGACCTATAACCTCAACTCGCAAAACCAGGCCGTCTCAAAAGACTCTCTGTTCGAGAAGACGGCCAAGGTCGCCATACAATCAGCACCCACCTGACGTTTAGCACAGCGACAGCAGGGGACGAGGAATCCGGGTGTGGCTTCCCCGGTCCCAGGTCGTTTTTTGCGTTTTAATTATACACCGGTCCATGTTGCAAAGTGATTCAGACACACACGCGCACACACACACACACACACACAAACACACGCGCGCGCAAAGTAATGAACTAGACAAACACTGCGCATAGAAATTCTTGCTCACTGACCACTTCTCGGGCAGAAAAAGAAAAAAAAACGGACTACACAGAGCTGAAAATGGCCTCTCCTCCACTCACAGAGAAGAGGTCTATTATCATGACAACAGATATGTAGGGCTGTCCAGAGAAGAAGAGGCTAGTGCACTATTGCGAGGGAGAGAGAGGGGCTAATTTTCACTCAGTGGGGTTATAATGAGCCGTCTCTGCCTAGTTACCGCTGGAAACCACACGAGCTCTGACATGAGCAGCAAAGCGCAGCAGAACTACTGCAGCATTTTATAACGGGGCAGAGTAAATAAGTACATGTCCAGATATTTTCACCGGATAATTACCAAAAGGGGTGATAATGCATCTCATCGCAATTTGAAGATCAGCATGACAAATTGCTTTCGGCCCTTTAACTATATGCTGCTGTGTTGTTGTTTTTTTTTTTATTTCATGAAAAAGAAAAAACAATGTATATAAGGATTAGTCCTCTGGCAGTCAGACCAGAATAAATGGGAAAATGCTGTGTTTGAAAACATTTTCTTATTCAACTTTTTCTGAATGACGCAGCCTCATCCGTGGCAGCGTGCGTTTCAAAAGAGGAAGTGGCGTGCCACTTCCATTAGGGTGCGTTACGAACACCTGCAGGTGTTCGAGAGGTACGTTCACATTGCCGATGCTAATTGGAAACAAAGAGACGTGCGTTAGGAGGAGCGGATAATAGAGTATGGCTTGGTGTACAATTCAGAGGTTTACTGCTGGGTCATATGCAATAAAAATGGTAGATATACATCATTTCTTTAATCAGTGCAACGGCAGCGGCGAAGGTACAGACTCTAACTCTTTCCATGAGGCGCCGGCACAGGTTATCTGGGCAGAATTAAATACTTCTACAAAGACACATGGAGGGAAAAGAAAAGACGGCAATTGTGCGATTGTGAGACCTCATGGAAGGCTTTTTATTGTCGCGGTCCTAATGGTTTTTGCAGACGCACACCTAAGAGCCTTGAGCAGCTTGTAAAGAAAGCACTCCCGGTGACGACACGGAGTGGCCCAGCTGAGACGGTCTGAATGCGAGGAGGTTAGCCAAACAAACAGATTGCACATGAATGACAATGAGGCAGAAAAGTGGTGAGAGCGCGGGAGCGGACACCGGCGTGAGGCCGGGAAGCAATATTGCATGAGGGCTTTAAAATATGCAGGTAGGTTGTGAAGTAGGTTCTGAGGGGAGCAGGCTGCTGCTGCCACCCTGCAAACACACCCACATGTCCTCCATTCTCGTTCTCCCTGTCCTTCTCGTTCCTCCTCTCGCTCTCACTCCCGAAACCACAGAGAGAAAGACAGAGAGAGGATGGACAGAATAACAAAAGCATTAGAGGTTACGGGATGAATTTCCCAGCATCTTTCGCCTTCGCCTCTGACCATCTGCCTCTTTGGCAATGGTCTTCCTCTCCTGAGGTCAAACACCAAATTGGCAGCCCGCTAAGCAGCCACTTACGAGAGGAAGGCTCAGGTGGGTCAAATCAAATAGTTACGTACTGTGTTATACTCTCTGGGTAAGTGCATATTGAAAAACAAGGCGAGAAGAAAAATTGGAAGGCGGCTAAATTGTGCCGGCCGAAACGTGCCTCCCCGACAAGCGGGGATGGAAGGGAGAGGCGTGGTGAGGGGAAATGGACGGGCAGATGGTGAATGATGAAAACAAGCGGGGAATAAATTTGAGAAGAAAATGAGAAATACATGAATGAAATGCAGACGCGGCGCGCAGAAGACTGAGGAATAGAAACAGAGGACATTACAAATTAAGAAGACGAAACAAAGAAAGGGACGCGACGCGAGGGTAAGTAGTTTGTTCCTCATCACTGGATGGCAATAAAATGACGCGTACAGTATGTAAAGAAGAGCCTGTCCCTGACTTGGCCTGTGGTCTCGTCCCTGAACTCAAGCGGAGGCAGAAAATGAATACTGACAGGGAGAAAAGAACAGGGGGAGAAGAAAAAGGAACAAATGTCAGGTTAGTACTGAGTCAGACTCCTCAGACAACCCTCTCATCTCATAAAACACAGACGGGCGCTCGGCAGGAAAAAAATAAATCAAATAATAACCAGGACCAGAGATCCACAATAGCCCATTTTAATTAGACTCCTCATTTTTTTGTTTTTTTTTACTTATGCTAAACCGCGAGGCAGGGCGAAGACTCGGTGACACGTCTGGGCCGGGTTTTTTTAGTTTCATTATCAATGTGCGGCAACAAAAAGGCAGATTTACAACTGGACCGCCACCCATGGATTTGGGCACTGGTCCCACATTTTTCATGGTTACCCCACATTCAGCCTGGCATCCCACAATGCGCCCCCCCTCCCCCCTCCCCTCTCTTCCCCTCCCCCCAAATGTCTCACTTGCAAAAACACTCGCAACCACGCATGCAAGAATAATTAGGATTATGGACAATCTTATGATTGACATTATCACACACGGAATTAAATCCCTGGTGTCAATAGGCAAAAATATCTAAGGAAGCATGTGTAGTCTGCACATGTCCTTGTGGATCACGTATTTGCATGTGCGTGCGTGCGTGCGTGCGTGCGTGCGTGCGTGCTCGTTGGCCTGGCAGCGGCTCCTCAGAAAGTAGGACTGAGAGCCTGTTACAGCAGTCCCAGTGTGTGGCCTCCCTTGGCACACAAACACAAATTAGCTGAGGGACGACTGCTGTGGCAGAAAGCTTCACTGCTGACAAAACCTCTTAATATTCTCTCCAAGTCCATTAGGGCCTCGAGAGATTGGCCGGGGATTGATTGTTTGTGCTTGATATTACCGGGGCCTTCAAGGCCAGATCCTCATCGAAAATTAGAGATGGCATTTGGTAAAAGCCTCAGGAATTGAAAAACTAAACACAAACCCGCGCGTTGTTATTGCCGCCACAATGAAGAATGATGGAGGACGCCTTCGTCTCATTAGCAAATACTTGTTGCCATTTTCTTTTTGGCTTAAGGGTTCATTGACAATTTGACTGGTTTTCCAAATCAGTGACTTTCATTTTTTTCTTTTTAATATGTCACTGTGTTTTCTGGCAATAAGGAGTTTTTCCAGTCAGTTGTTCAATTAGGGAAATGACCTCTTCACACCCCCTTAACTCACACACACGCACAAGAATAAAGGATTCCTTCTTGTGAAGCCCTAATGCAGGCCCCCAGGTGCCAGAGTCAGATGATGCTTCACCATTTCTCTTTTAAAGTGAGAATTGAAATATCAATTATTAATTACTTGACACAGATCAATCCACGCGAACCGATTATACTTTATTTACTAAGAGGACAGCATTGCCGCTTGATCGATGCATTTTGTGAATTGCAAACAAAGTATTTGAGGATTTAAACTCAAATTGTAAGAAACCTGGTATCAACTGCTCTCACTCTCTGGATGTGGGACGTGTAAGGCTGCCATTGGACGCCTGTTTCAGGCGGAATATTTCTCCTCCTCTCCTCCCTCCTCCCCTCCCCAGGCCTGTTACCTTTTTTTTTTTTTTAAATCCCCTTTGCTACAGGAAACAACAACAACAACAACCACCTCTAAGCTAGTAACCTACTCACTGTAAATGGCAGGTTCTCACAAAGATTCGGATCAGGCAATCACACAGACGACCGTTTTTTTTCTCTCTTTCTTTTTTTCCATGGCATTTTCTCTCGCAGGGAACGGGCCATTTTTTTTATGACCTCTTGGGTTTTAGTGCCTCCCGAGATGATTTTTCATTGTTTAAAGAAAAACACAAACAAGCTGGAGTATTTGTCCCTGCAGCAGAATGACAGTGGTGTGCAGCCAGACCATTCTTCAGCGCCGGACACGGCACTGAGGACATCGGCCTGTCTCTGCAAGACTAATAGCTTGCGTTACTGATCGTCTTAGTTTATGTCCGAATTTGGTAATAAGCTCAAAACACAAAGTGCAGCGAAGGCTTGTGGTAGTTTTGCTGGTATTTGGTCATACACTGAAGCATTGGACAAATTATAATTTGAACTGATGATGGTGCTAGATGAAACATCAGGGGATTACAATTCATCCTGAGGGAAATATGAACATTCCCCTCAAATGTCAGGATCATGTTGGCACAATAGCGGAGAAGTGAGGGGATCGCCAGTGTCATTGGGATACATCATCCATCACACTTTGGATATCAGAACCACATTTCCGGCCAATCCATCCAATAAATGTTGATTTTACCCAAAAGCTGCTGGTGCTATTGTTAGCGCAAAGGTCAGACCAAGGTCATGCAGGATTCATCCTCTGGGGAGCTTGTGTTGCCCACGTTAAATTTCAAGCTAAACTAAGTCTTGTAGCGTGGGTCACGTTGATGGCCTGACCAACAATACCACGTCTCCAGCCTTGCAAGCAGCGTGGCTCAAAATGGCGTCCAACTATAAATACACACTAACCCTTCACATGTGGCAAATCCATGTAGCTATGTGCTATAATTTAACATGTGATATGCCGTTTCCCACATGGCAAAGTAACATGCTGTTTCGTAAATACGTGTCGTGTCTGCATGAGGTCACGCTGTATTTCAGATGCGAAGTATGAACAGCAGCCGGCACAGTGGACCTTCGCTGTGGGGGTTAGTATCAACTTCACGGCCCCGTTCTGGAGCCTGAAATGAACAACTCATTTGGTTTCACGCTGAGCCGTCCAAACACTTTGCAGGCCGTCCAAAAAAAACACAAGAAAACAGTTTTGCCAATATGGTGAGCTAATTCGCGGTCCGGACCCCTTTTGTTTTTGATATTTGATATTTGTGTCTCCATGCCGAAACGAGACACGGCGTGGACGATTCCGTGCAATGTGAGCTTGAGAGTGAATCCTGATTCTACAAGAAGAAGAGTATTTACATACTAGGAATACTTGATCGCTATATTTCTTTGCCGTGCAAACTCAGCATGATTGCTGTTCTTATCTTGCATCGCGACAGAAAAATAGATGCTCTACAAACCCACTTGCCCATTACTGATCAATAAGACCCCTCTTTGATCAAAACAATAGCATTATCAGATATCAAAGACCATGTTAAGTGTGTTACATTAAAATTACCTTTGTCCTGCTCTGGTTATGAATATCATCCCAGGGGGCGAGGCTATTAATAAGTGGACACACACACACACACATACACAAACACACACACACGCACACACACACACACACACACACACACACACACACAAAGACTTCCTACTGTGAAGATATGGGGCAGGGCAGCCACTGCTCTCTATGGGTGGACATCTTAGACTTTTGTGGGACAATGTAAGTGTTGAAGCAATAAAGTCACATTATCTGCGCACACACACACACACACACACACACACACACACACACACACACACACACACACACACACACACACACACACACACACACACACACACACACACACACACAGAGAGAGAGAGAGAGACATACACTCGCGCCATTCATGGGGGATTCCATGTGATGTATGGCCTGGGGCAACCACAGTCCAGAGTCTGTGGTGGTGAAGGAACCTTATTGTTCCCGGGACAGAGGCCGGGTCAGTTTCTGGGACACTGAAACACCCGACCATGCCTGTAGCGGGTCACATGTCACATGACAGACCGAGTCACAGCAGCTTCTTACAGATTAGAAGGAAGAGGGGAAATGGGGGGCAAACAAGGGGGGGGGGGGGGGGGGGGGGGGGGGGGGGGAGGGGGTTGTCTCACATGTTTGGCAAACTTGAACTTTTCATTTTAAGTTTTGACATGTAATTACTAATTTTGATTTCACAACCTCAATAAATCGGGCAAGAAGAGCCACTTCGACAACAGGGAAATTACTGTAATTTGGGGTTCTATTATTAACTTTCTTGCAATGGTGATAAGTGGGATAAGAACTCTGTGGACAGACAGAATCTCTTGTTTCTTCTCCTTCCACTCACATCTGAGCTTCCACTCAAGCTTCCTTGTACATGTCGCAGGAAAAGAGCCTTCTCCTGTATGTTCTTTTTTTTTTGTTGCATGGCAAATCGTCCCCTCCTTGCTCCTGGCGCCGGAGCTCTGCCGTCTGAACGTCACAACTGAAAGCAGCCGAAACTAACTCAAAATGAGAAAAGAGGTTTTCCTGGAAAAGCAGTCGTGGCAAGAAATAGAAAAATAAATCTGGGTGCATATCCATTATCAGGCCACGTTATCGTCAGTGGGGAGTGTGTGGAGAGACAGAGAGGGGGAACCACGCTGGGTCTCTATGTGTGCCCGCGAGATAGGGGAAACCAATTTTCACCTCCTCCCTCCTCATCCCCAGCACCCGACTCGATTCAGCTCTCGCTAACTCTGCACAACTGGGACTAAGTCGTTTCATCGAAGTAAGCAAGCCCAAATGTTTTACACCTCTGCATATTTCTGAGCGGCGATAAAGGTGCTTGTTCGCCTATTCTGTGCGAAGCGACTCATTTTCTTCCTCCTTCTTCTTCTTCTTCTTCTTCTTTTTCGTCTTCTTCTTCTGCTTCGGCTCTAACAAAGACGAGCAGGGCTGTACGTTTCTGGGCATGTGAGGGGCCGGGGAAATAGAAAAGTGAAAGGAAGAAGAGAAATCAGGAGGTGAGAGTATTTTAAAACCCTGCCATTTCTTATACCCTCGACAGTAAAACAACGTACCAGCCATATTTTATGTTTGTGTTAAATATTCCCATGCGAGGCACCTCCATGACAGCTTATTCTCGGGCAGATTTATCACAGCCCTTATCTACTCAACTCGCCAGACAAAGGCAGCGGCACACGGCCTACACTGTGGCATGCTGATGCCTGAGGCTCAAGACAAAGCACACAATCAATACAAATCTGCAGTCTATACATTGAGCGCGGGTGGGTTGACACACATCCTTCCAGCTTCAATACATCACAACTTCTTATCTAATTAACTCCCCGAAGAGCGTTATGCGTTTCTACTAATTCACTCGTATCTCTCATTGTGCTCTAAGGGGCGGAGGAGACGCACACGATACCCATGCCGAGCGCGCTTGCTCGTTGGTCGTTGGTCGCTGAAGAGAGAATCCACGAACGATATCGAGCAGATTTTGAGGAAAAACACAATCAGTCTTGACACCAATTGATATGTCCCTCGTGCAATCGTCCACGGGGAATAATTTACAGTCGATTCGGCGATCTTCTGCAGTTCAATCCCAAGGGTCGAACCTCCTCCAGTGCTAACTCCGAGTCAGGAGATCCCGACGTTGTGAACAGTTGTTTGTTTTCTTTCTAGTGTAGGTCACACATTAAGTCGCCAAATGACTGCCAACAGAACAAATCTGGTGTGTGTGTGTGTGTGTGTGTGTGTGTGTGTGTGTGTGTGTGTGTGTGTGTGTGTGTGTGTGTGTGTGTGTGTGTGTGTGTGTGTGTGTGTGTGTGTCTGTGTGTGTCTGTGTGTGTGTGTGTGTGTGTGTGTGTGTGTGATATCAAATGGGGTCACAAACCTCCGGTGTACATAAATCATATTTTTGGACACAAGCTGTTCATGCTCATTAATTCTGTAAAAAAAACAAAAAACGTCAACATTAATAAAGAGATTTGAAATGTCCCTTTAGTTCCCCGCGTTGTTCATATACTATGGGCTTCAGTGGACGAGCCTTTAAGATACCCACGACATGGAATCTGGTTTCGCTCTTAGTCTTGCACATTAACTCTCAGAATCTGTGCGAACCGCACGAAGGCCTCAACGCTTGTGCCCGAGGTCAAATTCTGTAGAAATATACAGAGGAGAAGGATTTTTTTTTTCTCCCGAGCAGACTCCGAATGCTCTCTTCCAGGAGTACCCGGCTCCCCCGCTCGCACAGCGCAGGTTCACACGTCCACACCTGAAAGCTGCCCAGCACAACAGCGGGCGCCTATCCACTGAACAACCCCACTGGAGCGCGTGGGGGTCAAGTGCCTTGCTCAAGGGGCACCTCCTGTCGGTCCCCCCCCCCCCTTCCCCCGGTCTAATTTTATCATGAGCTTTCGGCCAGAAGTTCACCCCGTGTAACCTCGCGGGCCGTTTCTCTTCCCTTTCGTGGGTACGGTTGCGCGTGCACGTGCCGGTCTGTCTTTGCACGCCGAGGGCAAAGTCCTACACCACGGGCGTCGCATCCACATCGAAGTGGAACGCCCTGCCTCCCTGCAACAGCACCGCCTGACCCGCCGCCGCCCCGGAGGACTCTGGGCTGTTACGAGCGAAAAAATGAAAAACAGCTTCTCTCTTTTTCACCCGAGTCAAAAACCCATTTGGGGATTCAAATCCGAAAGAAGAAATGCGCTCACCTGTTCTTTATTTTTATTTTATTTTTTCCCCAAAAGGGAAAAAAAAAGCTGAGTGACTAGATAATGGTTAGGGAAAGATTACACCAGAGGAAAATGTCAGTGGAAGAAGACCGCACTGTCATTAGAGGGAAGTGTGACAGCGTGTGCATCAGCAGCAGGAGAAAAGAAAAAAGAAAAAAGAAAGCCAAACAAACAAAGCCGAAACTCCTGCGCTCCTCTTCGAGTGTGTGACTGATGCTGATTTTAATTTAGTGCAATGGTGCCGGGAAGATGACGGATTTTCGTGAAGCTCCCAGCCAGCTGCGCTCGATGCCCAAAAGGCCATGTGACAGTTTGTGGAAAGATGCGGGGAAATGTAGCAGCATGTTTGCTGAAAGAAACAAAAAACCCGAAAATAAATTGTTCTGTTTAAAAAGAAATATCACGTTAGAGGCTCCTCATCCCTTCTGTTGTTCTGATTTCCGAACCGTTCCTCATAACACGCATGGCGTCAAAAAATATGGACTCATTGCTCCGTCTTCATCTTCTTCAAGCAAAGAATGATATGTGCTCCATATCATATAAAGGATAGAATATGATATATATGATATTTGTATCTCGTTGCGAAGATTCGACAACTCTACATTCTACATTGAAAAAGGGACAATTTGTCACAATGCGTTTAATTGCCTCCATCCATGTTTTAATAGCAGTGAATTATGCCACCAATCTCCACTTTGATCTCTTAATACTGTACTCTGCGTAGACACCACAAGACAAACACAAGCTCATATTTAGGACGCTGCAAAACACTATACAGAGACCTTGAAGTGTGACCAATCAAGGGGCCTTTTTTTAAATCTTATTTCGGGGCCCCTAATCTTTCCAACACATTCGAGGTCTCTACGGTGTCTCAGCAGAATTCAATATCATTTGTCGATGTGTGCAGCTGCAGCTTTCATGTTCTCGTGCGGATGAATCGCTGTATCCTGCACATTGTACCGCGGTGTGAAATTGTAACCAAGGACTTTCACCTGACCATACTGCAGTGATAAATATAATTTTGAGGCACTTACAACTGGCCAAGCATATATAGACTAGGGATGGGACGAGACCACTTCTTCGTGTCCGATCCGATCCTGCAGCCTCGAGTATCTGCCGATACCGATCCGATTCTAATCTGATGCAATCTTTTCCCCACATGTGAAATCAAATATTAATAATGCATTGTTCAGGATGCACTTTGCTTAACCTAGTGATCTCAACTGTGAAACAAATAATCAACTCCCCTAAAGGAAGACATACACAGCCAGCAACATGACTGAGTTATTTCTCACAGAACTTTTGGCTGAATTGTTTTTGGCCAGCGCTCTAAACTGTTTATTAAATGAAAAATTAATTAACATAAAAAATATGATGCCGGAATTCAAGGCTTAGTAGATACGTAAATATACATTTATTTGGTATGTTTACTGTAATGTATCGATATGGAATATTGGATCGGGCCATCCCTAATATAGACTAGTGAGACTTCCCCTCAACCAGGTAGAACAGTAACGTGTTCAAATCAGTGCATCTATAACAATGATCAAATATCAACTATGTTCATAACATTCTTTCCCGCAAACTAATAACTTTTGATCCTGCTGATAAAACTGTGCTTTTACAGAGGGAGTATCTTTACATTGCTGTATTGCTATATAAATATATATATATATTTTTTTTTTTTTACGCAAGTTCAAGATCTGAATACTTTATGTGAGTCACGAGTCGGACCACCTTTGGTCAATCAATCACTTTCATTGGCTTATTATGCAGACGAGTGTGTAATGAAACGAGGGGCCGCTCTGAGGCGGGGGTACGACCAAGGACAGGATTCGTCTTTTCGAAACAAGGTAAAAAAAAAGTAGGCCTGTGACATCATCCCTGCAGGCTAATCACAGGGGCGGATGTCATGTTCTGTCATGTGCTCTCAATTTCCCGGCGACAAATTTGTATAACAGAACAATGTGAACACAGAGGGGTTTATCAGTCTGCCGCGAAGACATTGTGTGTCTATGGCTGTGACCACACAGGCTTTTTTTTGTGTGTGTGTGTGTGTGTGTGTGTGTGTGTGTGTGTGTGTGTGTGTGAAACATCTACACAGAATTTAATTCATCTGGTCGCACTTGGGGTTTCACTTTCAATCTTTTGTGAGAGAAGACTTTTGTCTTGCCTGCTATCTGCTAATTGCTCTCTCTTTGGCAAAAAAAACCCCCTTTACGTGTTACATTGTGCCACCGGCGTGTTAATTGAAGGATTGCGTTGCGAAGGAGAGGGGAAAAAAAACAAAAAGGACATTTCATATTCTCATTCGCCAAACAGCGCTGCGCACACGGAGGTCACATCTGGGACCATTTCTAACGTCGCCTGTCTGTAAATATACTCTGGGCAAGCGCAGGTACAAAAACGGAGGCCTGTCACAGCAAATGCACCGAAGTCAGTGAAAGCCTCTTCACACAGATCCAAGGTTTCTACAGTCTCACTGTCCCACACATGGATTCCAACCGCTGAATTTGGAACTCTGGCCACATGAGATTGGGAGACACTGACAGCATATCCTGATAAAGTATTCAGGGATGCAATACTAGGAATGATCCCTCTGACCCCCCCGCCCCCTTTTTTTTTTTTAAAGAGAGGCAATATGATTATAGTTTAGGTCAGAAGTCAGGTTTCAAATTCCAGTCAGTAAGTGCACAGCTTTTGGAAAGTGACCGTAAAGATGGGGTCAAACTTGAAAGCCTGCATTTATTTATTTATTTATTTATTTGTCCTCTCTTTTCTTTTTCTTTTTTTTTTCCATCCCCACTGAAATGCAGACTAAGCTCTGCTTCTGGCTTTCAAACGGAGTGGACAGATTAAGCCGAGTTAGGTTCTACTTTCCATAGATGTGTTGGCGTGGCACTCTGAAATCCACACTCTTCCCCTGTTCCCTCTGCAAAAACCAGTTAAGAGGTGACACGTATATATATACACTTCTTAAAACGGAAGGTGGCTGGAGATTAACAACTAAGAGTGCCACTACACAAAGTCAGCTCTCGCAAGGAAATAAAAAAAAAAAGTCTTTCAATTTTTACAAACAATGCACTATACATTTGAGATTATTACTTTTTGGGGTTATGATGGTGCTGATGATTACGATGAAGGTGATGATGATGATGATGATGGTGCAGTTAAGGAAATTCCAGTTGGTCATTTTACCGTTGACATTACTGTATAGACACCTGATTTACTTTGGAATATTATGATGCAGGTTTTTTTTTTAATGTTTTAATATTTGCTGTTCAGCTCTAAATGAATTCTCGCTGACCTGTGAGTAAAGAGGTGTCCAGTTTGATATGCTTCCACTGTTCCACCAATCTGAGTGAAACCTAATTGGATACAGTGTGCAAAAGTGAATATACAACAAAAAAAGTGTTTTTGTAACGTTATGTCTGAAAATTTAACACATTTCGCTCACAGCCACCTCGGTTAGGAATAAACATCCAGTACATACTCAAGGACTATTCTCAAAGTAGTTTGATACTTATGCATTAGAAGTAGTTTGTGCGTCTTAGAACAATACTCACATGCCCATTTGTGTATTGAAAGAATTATAAACAAAACTAACACAACAAAACTACTGTACGGACTCGCACGGAACTTGTTGGCAGGATGGGACATGTGCAAAGAGAGAACGCATTCAATGTTGAGACAAAGGGGCAGATCCAGTAATTTTGTGTCATAAAATGTGGGAATATTTAAGGGACTAATATCTATAAGTGCGAGCAATTTGTCGCAGCTTGATTGTATTTAAGGGGACTATTGGTGGATCCAGCAATTTTTTCATCACTATCTTTAAACATTGCAAGGGTTTTTTTTTTGGTTTTTTTTTTACATTTTCCACATATTTCCCAGAGAAGAAGTCGAGGATCTTGATTGAACAAACCGGGCATATTTCGGGGGGGCCGATATCAATCTCTTTGGCGGCCTGATTGAACTGAAGGGGCCTGTTGGGCCTTGGCGGAGGTATGCGCTCCACCGAGTGCCACTCTAGTCCGTAACGATTCCTCCCATTCACGCTGGTCGTGAAGAGATCACTTGTCAGCACAACTCCAGAGTACGAGATGGTGGGAAAGGAGGAGTTAAACATTGAGGAAAAAACACCGCAGCCTCGGACGAGACCGACACCAATGTCTCCCTCGAGACAGCTGGGGCCTCATTTTAGCTTTGGAGGAATTCAAATTTGCATTGTTTTGTTTTTTTTAAAGACGTGCTCCCGAAACGATCCCGTAATGACCAGTACGGACAGGCACAATCTGTACAGAAGGAAATCACTCTCATCGGCGGAAGCGTGCATGCGTGGGTTTCGTTTTAAAACAAGAGTCCACGTCTAAAACCCATAGCAACAGATGTTTGAGAGCAGCTGCTAACTCGACCCCACTGACATTCACAAATTCGGGCCAGATAGGCTAAACGCCGCGTTCAGCAGGCCTTCGGACCGCACGCTGAGACACGGACACGTGCTCGCGTGAGTCACCGGGAAAATGGGGGAAATGTTCAAAATCCCCCGGACCGAACCAAAGCAAGCCAATGTACCACTTTGAATTATCTTAAAATTGAAATTTTCCCTTTCGCCGTGAGTGAATTATTACACCGGCTCTGCCTCGCTGACTTTGAGTGCCTCATTTGAAATAATGGATTCAGTCGGAGCAGAAAATCTCCTTTTGCTTGTTAAAATGCACACGACTCGGGCGACGTAATCTGCCGGAGCACTTGTTTACGGACAAATGCTGATAAGAACCGGTCCACGCGTGGCAGCATATCCCAGTTTGTACATAGCACCACGACAGCAGAAGAGACAGACAAATTAAAAACAGGAAAGAAGTTATCTCTTTGAAACATTTATTATGAAATTATAAAGGTAGAATAGCACTGTTCAAATAAAGCTTTTGAAGACAGAATAGGAGTTGCAATGTACTGAATTATTGGCAGAGTTTATTTCAGATGTAATTTATGTATACCCAGCAAGGGGGTGGGGGGGGGGGGGGAGAGAAGGAAAGAGAAGGAGAAAGCAGGGCAAATAAAAAAAAAAGAAAGAAAACAAGTTCATTATTGTTTAACACAGCACATTAGGCAAGATTACCAGGAGTTCAATTTACATGAAACATCGCATATGTACAAGAGAGATTTACATCGATGAGGGTCTAACAGTCTCTGTGAGCTATGGGGTCCGGTGGCAAAGCAGTCAATGGCAGTCACATTTCAAGTCGAGTGTGGCTCTGTGCTGGAGGGCGCTTTTTGGCCGGCGATGCCATTATCACAACGATTAGTTTAGACACTGGCACACGCCAGTGACAGAGCAGCAGCCTGCGTGTCACTTGACACAACAACCCAACGACAAGGACACGTCTCCCTCTGGGGCTGTCATGTCAGGACGTACTGCACCACTTTGCCCATCTTTTACACACACACACACACACACACACACGCACGCCCCCATTTCTCTCTAACGATAAAAGGGGGGAGAGGACGGTTGACAGGAAGAAAGTGGGACTGCGTGCCGGACCAACCAAGCACCCTCATCCGTCACAAATGATCAGAACACAAAGGTGATCACACCCTTGGTGATTTAACATTGCATGTAGCGGCACTGACCCCAATAAAACATGGGTGAAAGGTGTGGGTTGGAGACGGGGGTGGGGGTTAAGGAGAGTTGGTGGAGGGGCCGAGTGAGGAGTGGAAAGGAGAGATGGGTTTGTTGGGGGGGGGGGGGGGGGGGGGGGGTGTCATTCAAACAATGAAGTAGCATCATAACTTCATCTTTTTATATCATTTTTTTGTTTTTATAGACAAGCAAGCGGTCAAGAAACATTTTCTTCCACCCTCTACTCTTATATTTACGGTAAATTTGAGACAATTCAGAAGCAATGTTGAAACTTCATGTGTTTTTTTCTAGGCTGCGTTTGGTCTGTTGTTTAGTTTTTCCTCATCATGCAGTGTGAGGGTTAATGTAAAGCTAGAATGTCAACCTGAGTGATTGCCTTCGATGGGAAATGTGTTTTGTGGATTAGTGGAAAACATGGCGATGAATTAAGTAATGACAGTCCCAGTGAAATAAAAAAAATAAAAAGCCACGACGACTTTGGGTATTGTGCGTGCACAACATTAATTTCACAAAGCAAACCCCCTGAAGATTGTTCATCAATCAATTCGCTTTGAGAAATTGCAGAGATGGATGATGAGCTTGAAATGAACTGGTCGCCAGCCAAAAGTGACGGGACAAACAACAAACTAAAAAGGGGGAGAAAAAAAAAACTAAATAAATCACATACACACACAAACACAAACATAAGGCCTTCTGATAAATGACATTTGTCACAATCAAAACTGTATTGTATAAGTTAAAAATGGTACAATGACGAGGACAATGGTTGAAAATAGAAATGAAAATTAATCAAATGTGATTCCTGGTAATTTGCCATCATCTGTGTTTTGGAAATCGGGCCCCTGGCAGTTATGTACAACAATGAAAGAAAAGGGGGGCTATAGATAAAATAAATAAATATATATATATATATATATATATATATATATATATATATATATAAAAAATCAGTAGCACTTCATTTTTCTCAACAGAACATATAATTGAACTCCACAGTTCAGTCAGTGTACCAACACGGAGCTTTGATTTATTTTGTTGTTTTGTGCAGACAAAACTGGATCCCCCTCGGGGCAATAATCTACTCTGGTAGTACAACCACTACCTTAGTATAGCCCGCAATCCATTTCATTTCCTTTTACCCGCCTAGACACAGGGTACATGACAAGTTTTTTAAAGAAATACAATGTTCTCGGCGGTAAAGAGTCCTGCAAATCTGCCACTGATGATTTAAAGCTTTGATAGAAACTTCACTCAGAGACTTATTGGCTTACTATCTCCCGGATAGCTGCGTTTGTTTTCGGGGATCTGTTACATTCTGCTCAGTAATAGGATGCAGTAGTAGTGGGTTATTCTTCTTAGTCTGCTCAATTATTAAAGCCAAGTTGGCAACAGACCCGAGTGTAGACAACGCGGAATTTGCTCAAAGATTCGGTTAATTAGTGCGTTCATAGTTATTCATTGTGGTTTGAATAAATTATTTTCATGGGCATAAAAAAAACAAAAAAACCAACCACAGACCGTCCTTATTTTCGAGACAATTTGAAATGCGCTGGAGCGTCTTCGGTCAAGAGCATCGTGGACATGTACAGTGTAAGAGATCACAGGCTAAGAAGTGACGGGACAGGCTGAGGAAGAGGATGCAAGATCACAGTCGGCAACAATCGCTGCCCCCCCCCCCCTCGTACCGCCGAACCCCGTGTCAGCACAACCCAGAAGATACTGCAACAGACTTTTCCCCTCAGGTGCAACATTGTCATAGTTCATTAATCGTCTCAAACTTCTCCGGCTGCCATCGGCCCCCGTACGTACTACTAATCCCCTTATTAATGTGGCGAGTGAACCTGCACAAGAAGGACGACTCCCCCAAGGCTGCATAATTGCAATGGTCTGTACAAACTCCTGTTTGCATAGAGCGTCCATTCATTACATGCACTGACAAGCCGTCTGAAAGGAGCACGCCGCCACAGATTTCCCCCGTTCTTCCTAAAAAGGGCTCACGTTTTTTTAAACTGAACGTTACATCAACTGCGGGGGCCGTTGTTTTTATAGCGACCGATACCTACGACTTCTCTGCGGCGGTCGCAGCAAGAGGGGGGAAGTAATGTGCGGGATTGTTTTGGATTCAGTCAACCTGTTGTCGGTCGCTCTGTGTGCGCGCCGTAGCCCAAGTGAGGCTGTACAAAAGGGGGCTGTTGTGCTCCGTCCCCGGAGCCAATGCACGAGACGAGCTGCGGAGGAGCACGTCAGAGCGGTGTGGGATAAACGAGCTCGCACGCACACGGTTGCTCTCGGTGCTTGCGTCTTCTCCGCCGTGCCAAGAAAAGCACTAATAACCCGCAGCAATTATGCTTTTTGTTGGGTTTTTTTTTTACACGAGGTGCTCAGGCCACATGGTTCCCCCATTTAGGGCCCATTAATGTGTTCGTAACGCATAATTACGATTACCATAGCGCAGCGAGGGGAAAGGGCACTCATCTTGTTCACCTCCAAGAAAATATATGTGTACTGTATATATCAATCTATATACAGTATGCACAACAGGAAATACTGTAAACAGCCTCATTTCCGCATTCCGACGGGGGGTTTAGTTAACGATGAAGAGTGCGAACCTTTAAAATGTGGACTGCAGGGGATCAAGTGACGCGTCATCTCGGCGACTGCCTCTGTGAAACGCGTTACTGTAAATGTGTCCATAACAGGAGCCCTGGGAATGGAATGTACAAGTGTACAGTACGTGGCTAATGCGCAGGCAGCCACCGGGGCCGGTGCTGTGTACAATCTACGTCGCAAGTCCACGTGAAGGGGAGGGGCAAGACTGATGGGGAAACGGCGAAGGATTACACATGGCTTCTTAGACGCTTGCGTTGCACTGTGAAACTAGGACAGTGTTTTTGCTGCTTTTCTTTTTTCTCCCCCTCAGTGTTGTTTACACTAATGTAGGTCCCTGGAGGGTAAATAATAAGTGGAGGGGGGGGGGGGGGGAGAGGAAAGGAACGGCAAGGATTGCTCCTATTGCTATGAGCGGAGTTCGGAGTCTCCGCGAAGCCGGTTCCACTCGGCGTTTGTCTGTGATGACGCCGTTAGAGATGTCTGCCCCCGTATTTACCGTTCCACGTCGCTGAAAACCCTCTGTTCTTCACCTCCTCCTCCTCTCCGCTCGCTTGATGTTGCGCGGACGTGGCTCTTGAGAAATGGAAGAAAATAGCTTTTTTTTTTCCACTCGCGCCGAGCCGGGTCACTTTTGAAAGGCGGTCGACTCGGCCTGACGCGCGGTTCCTTTTTTTGTGCGTCCTCTTTCAATTAATTTTCTCGTTTCGTGTCAACTTCAGGCGACAGTGCGTGATTGCTGTTGGTTTTGTTGCTCACGAGGCAACAACAATGCGAGTGGTAAATTTCCTCATTGCATCTTCGTGATGAAAATTCGCCATCTTACCGAAGGACATTTTACAAATGGGAAAAAAAAAGGTAATAACATAAATGATATTGACTTTTTTTTTTATCTATGTGTATATAAGGAGTCTTTTAATAATGGAGTTCTTATCTTTTTCTCCAAAGCGCCTCTACTCTGTAGGGAATATGATATGATAATCTGATGATATTACCTTTTGGATATACTGTCTGTTTAAGGATTCACTCAAAAGTAATTGGGTTTTTTTTTTTGGCTTTCTTTATCTCTATTTTTTTTTTTATTACAGTCTGCTCTTTGATTTTACTCAATATGCAGGCGTAATTTAAAAAAAGAAACACGACATACCGGAAGGGCATCTTATCATCAATGCTCATGAAATGGAGATGACACACACATGTCAATACAAATTATCGCACCGTGCAAAAAATAAACAAATAAAATCAAAACACGGAAGTAACAATGACGGTGGTAACGTACCCTGCTTTATCCAGTAGATCATGTCGGTGGAGTTTATTGATTTGGCCACAATCTATAACTGACACTTAGCCTCAAACATGAGCTTGAATCTTTTAACAGTTTTGTGATTTTTCATTTTGGAGGGGGGGATGTACTGTCACCAAGAACCCAAACCAAATGTGGCCAAATAGTCTTCACAACAAATGTCCAAAGACAATGAGCTAAAAGCTCATTGTCTTTGGACAATGAGCTTTTAGATAGCTTTTAGAAAATTCATTTTTTTCTCCTAATAATAAGGAAACAGAGATGAGGAAATGTGCAGTCCCAGTCAAATGCAGAAGTGCATATGTATTTAAGTAACTCCGTGGTATTGCTCATGTGAAGGATATTTCACTAATGCAAAGGGCGGTCGAAATACTAGTGTTTCATCAATATCAATAAATTGTGATTTGATCATGAATTCTTGAATCTCCTGACACGACTGTGATATGTGATGTTCTGAACGAGGCACAAGGTGAGATCAGTGTCAACCCCATAGCTTTATCTATGGTTTACATTCATGCCATATACAAGTGCATAGAAAAATATCAATCGAATTGTTCAGAACTTTTGTGAGCACAACTATCTGCAGCGCTGCATCACCCATATTATCGATGGCACTACATAGAACACACTGCCTCTGTTTGTGTGCTTCCTTTTGAATCATTTGTCAGAATTATTGATTCCAATACGTCTTGTGTGGCAAATCAATGAAGTTGTGCTTACAGTACAGTGTCATATCTCATGTGTCCTCCTGGAGGGTTGAATCCCCTCCGCCAACACCGTCACCCATTTCAACGCCTCGTCTCTCTCTCTCTTTCACACACACACACACACACACACACACACACAAACACGCACACACATTACCAACCACACACACACACCAATGGCAAATAGCGCCAAAGTGAATGCCTCTTTTGACTGCTACCTCTCACACAGAAACACATTAAATCCAACCCCAGATGCAGTGACCCGGAGGTAGGCGTCGATAGGAGTCGCACTGTGTCACCCCTGTAATTCCACCCTCGCTTCCGGATAGATCTTATCGCTCAAATCTCTAACTGCCACTATCAATCTTCCCCCTGTGCAGCCTCCGCATCATTAGCCGGGAGTATTTCACTAAGAACACCAACAAAGGTTGCTCTCCTTTTCTTCTCATCCCTTGCATTTTTAAGTCCACTGCAGGTTGGCGTCGTGCCAGGCTCTGCCATGCAGCGCAACACTGCCACCTAAAGGCCCAGTACCACCACCCATCACGCCTGACCCGCTGACAACACTCCCACTCTGCACCCCCGCCCCCCACCTCCTCCCTCCGCACCCTCTCCCCTCTTCTCTGCTGCTCCCTGGATTTGTCCACGTGTGTCCCATTAGATGGGAACTGTGTGTTGTGTTGTGTAGTAGTGCTTTATTAGCAGACAAATTAATAAGGCTTCGATAATGAAAAAAAAAAAGAAGAAAAAAGCAGCACGGATTACGTTGAAATTTGAGGCTCATTATTGGCTAATCCTTTTTGAATTGGATGTGTATCAAGTTCCAGACAAGCTTCACTCAGTTCGCGGGTGTGCTTTGAGGGGAGAGGCATTTAATTCAAGCGTAGATGATGCGGCAAAGCCCACAGTGACATTCACGATACCACCACAGCGGACTAATTATTGACTGCTGTTATTGCTGCAGGTGTTGAAAAGGTTACAAAGTCTTTTGTGATATTACAATACACACCAAAACGAAGAAACAAAGGGGGGGGGGGGGGGAGATGAAAACACTCAGAGAGATATATGAGGAGAGAGGTGAAAAGTCAGCTAATTGTTTTGGGGAATGTGTGCAGCTTTTAGCCGTGATGAAAACACTCATCCGAGTAGATAGGCCAGAAAAAAATGTTTCTTTCACAAAGACCATTGAGCCACAATTAATGTTATGTCGGTACATTTTTTTTTTGACCAGCGATCTAACCTGGTTGCTGAATAGACAAAGTAAGGCAAGGCAATCACTCACCAACTTGCATTTTGTTAAATATGAATTAAATATATATTAATGACAAAACATCAGTCTATAATTACCCCCCCCCCCCCCAAAAAAAAGGATGCACGTGATTGTTGAGTCCATCATCAACTCATTGTTCAAGTAACCCTTCCTCTTTTTTTTCTTTTTTTTAGATTTGAGAAACAGTGGAACTTTTTGAAGCAGTATGTCTCCTGTACTTTTTCTGTTGCTTCACAGTAACTCAGAGCGAGTCTCTAGTCTAGACTGGCGCTTTAGCACTGTGGAACCGGGCAGTTATAGGCAGTACTTATAGACCAGTAAAAGTGCTCTTTTACCTGCTGTCTGGTGTGCATGGGGCCCTTCGTCTTGAACCCTCCTTGGGAGCTGCACTCTGAGGCACTGAAGTGGTCGGAGCTCGTGGAGGACCTCTTGGAAAGGGTGTCACAGCCCCCAACAAATGTGTTATCCAATGGGAGCTCCTGAATCACGTGGTGCTTCTTCACCGACACCGGCGTGTCGGCCTTGAGGTGGAAGGCCGACTGGGGCGAGGCGGACTTGTAGTGCCGGGCCAGGTCGGGGCTGCTGGGCTTGAAGGTCGTGGTGGGCGTGGCATTCCAATCAAAGCGTCCAATCCCTTGCTCCTCCAGCTCAGTTGGCAGGCTGATGGTTCCGTTGATTGGCTCGTGGGCAGGGTCGTCGGGTTTGTTCCCCTCAATGGTGACAAAGTTGAGCAGGGAACTCTTTGGGGACTTCCTTTTCTTGCGCTTCTTCTTCTTGTTCTGCTTGTTCTCCGTGTTGGGCGACATCCACTCGGCTCCCTGTTTTTTCCTCTGCGCAGCTTTGAACCTTGAAGCGTGGCGACAGCGCAGCAGCACGGTCACAAAGATGACAATAATCACCACAAAGGCGCCAGTGACAAAGGCTATCATTATGGTTAAATAGTCACCACTTTGGTAAGTTTCGCTGCTTTCGCCGATGTTGCGGTCAATCGGGGTCTCCATGGTGCGTCGGATAAGATCGTATATGAGAGTTGAGTTGCCCACAGTGTCGTTGACGTACAGAAACACCAGCACCAGAGTATGGAGAGATTTGGGATATCCCAGGTCACTGATATTGACCACTAATCTGTGTAAGCCTATGTCAGTCACTGCTGGTTTTTCCTCCAGGGTAATATTCCCTGTGACAGGGTCAATCCTGAACAGACCCTTGTTGTTGCCGCTCACAATTGTGTACTTGAGTTCTGCGTTCATCCCCGTATCTCCGTCCACAGCAAACACTTCCGCTACCACAGATCCCGGGATGGAGGAGAGAGGAACGAGCTTGAAGGACGTGTTGGAGGGGGGGTAGATGACGATGGGGGTGTTGTCGTTCACGTCGATGACATTGATGGTCACCTTGGCAGCTGAGGAGCAGGGAGGCCTGCCACTGTCCACAGCCCTGACATCAAACGTGTAGGAGCTCTGTTGCTCCCTATCGAATGACACATTAGATTTTATCACCCCAGAGTAAGGGTCCAGGATGAAGTTCTCATTGTCATTCAGTATGGAAAGAGAAACGGCAGCATTTTCTCCGGCATCCGAATCCGTCACAGTTATCACCCCCACCGTGCTGTACTTGGGAAGATTCTCAGAGACAAAAAACTGAAAGTGGTTATGTGTGAACTTTGGGTTGTTATCATTTTCATCCAGCACAGTTACAATAACAGCTGCCTGCGTTTGCAGAGGGGGCGTCCCGTTGTCTCTTGCCGTTACAGTGAAGAGGAACCTATCCTGATCTTCCCGGTCAAACACCCTGGATGCGGTCAGGACCCCCGTTTTGCGGTCGAGATCGAAGAAGGACGCATTTGGTCCCAGCTGATAAACTATCTCTGCGTTTTTGCCGCTGTCCTCGTCTGTGGCGCTGAGCGTAGTGAGGAACAGGTCACGTTTGTTGTTCTCCATGACCGCCAGCTCAATGACCGGTTGAGTAAAAATAGGTGGGTTGTCGTTCTCGTCCTCCAGCCTCACTCTCACCAAGGCGGTCTGATTCAAGCTCGGCTTCCCAGAGTCTGAAGCCACAATTTTAAAGTTGTATTCCTTGGTCCCTTCGTAGTCGAGCAGCGCAGACGTCTCTAAGAGATACTGGTTGTCGTACACAGCTTTGAGATGGAAGGGCACATCCTTCTCTATGAAACAAATGACCTTGCCGTTGATGTCGGTGTCTTTGTCCGACACCGTGATGAGTGCAATCTTGGTATTGATGGGATCCTTCTCGGAGAGGAAAACAGTGCCATTGATGGGACTGATTATGTATCTCAGGTCTATATTAGGTGGATTGTCATTGACATCAGTCACGTTTATGGTAACGGTGGCTCTGGCAGGACTAGAGCTGCCGTCACTAGCTAAAACGGAGAGCTTATGAATGGCAGTTTCTTCCCTGTCCAGGGGCCTCTGCACTGTAATCAGACCGGATGTCGTATTCAATGCAAAGAGTCTTTTCGTAGCAGGAGGCACCTGAGTCCCAAACACATAACGTATCTCCGCGTTTGCCCCAACGTCTGCATCCGTGGCCTGAAGCTGCACGACAGACGTGCCAATAGCGGAGTTCTCCGGTATGTGCACCTCTATCTGATTCTCTTTAAACACCGGCCTGTTGTCATTGACATCTGTGACTGTGACTTGTAGAATGGCAGTGCTGGATTTCTGTGGACTGCCGCCATCCTCCACTTTGATCTTCATTACATATGTATCCTTCTGCTCTCTGTCCAGATTCTGCTGCACAATGAGCTGGGGCCACTTCTCCCCCTCGGGCGTTTCCACTATGTCTAAGCCGAAGGCACTTTGCCCGTTGATCAGCTCATATTTGTGGACACTGTTCGGGCCAGTGTCCGGGTCGGTGGCAGACGGAATTGCAAAGCGGCTGTTAATGAGCGTGTTCTCCGGGATGGAAATGTTGATCACAGGGGACGGGAACATGGGGGCATTATCATTTGTGTCTTTGACAATTATTTTGATCTTAATCAGCCTGAAATAATCATTAGGCAGAATGACCACTTCGATTTCAAAGGAGCACTCGCTGTCCTCAAACGAGGGGCCGGGGCACAACTTCTCCCTGTCGATTCGGTTGGACGTTGTGAATATCTCACCAGTGCTGCTCAGAACGCGGACCAGCGGGTTGTCTCCCGCCTTGGAGACGAGCCGGTACACGAGATTAGCACTTGTTCCAGTGGCAGCGTTTGTGTGGGAAATGTTCAGGTCCTTTGGTATGTTTCCAATGAGGACGTTTTCTTGCAACTCCTCTCTGATGGGGTAGATGAGCTCTTGGGCTATTGAAGGATCGAGCCATATGCACGCAAGCAGGGTGCCCAACAGGTAATAGTCTTTTAGATCCATGACGGTGTAAATGTGCTTCCAGCCTGCACAACTCTGGGGTTTTTCTTTCTATGCAACCGATGTTACAGGCAGCGACTCCTCGCATGTGATGACAGAAATCCTCCACCGACAAACCTATGAATACATGACAAGAGTTTTCTCTTTAGTGAAATCAATTCATCGTGCAGCGTAAATTCATTTTGACTAATAAACAACGCCACTTCTCACGGTCGGCTGTTTCGTCTTTCGTTTTTTTCATGAATATAATTTACTTCTAAATCTCCCCATGGGCCATAATCAACAATTAATAGAAGTAAAAAAAAAAAAAAAGAATTAACAACAATATTGCTGCAACCATTCAAGTCTGTTGCCCGATTTCTGAATCCTCCACATTGGGAAGATGTTCCAGCGCTTTGAAACCCCACGGCCGCTGAACTTCACAGCACATTGCACAGACTTATTCATTTTACACTTAAATTGCAGAAATTAAAAAAAAAGTGGTGTGTCTGGGAGGGGGAAGGGGGAGGGGGGGGGGTGCCTTAACGAATGAATGAATGAAGCTTACAAAATGAGCTCAGTCAGATTTTGAATTCGCATAGACCGTTTTTTCTCATCTTACATACCCAAATCTGTTCCAGCTCAGGAGGAGGAAGAAGAAGAAAAAACACCCGGAGTGAGTCAGCTCATAGTCTTCTCGTCCAGTGAGCCTGCGAGCTTATTCGGGTAGAGATATATCCCTCTCTGTCGGATCTGGCTTTGGGGTCCAGGGGGAAAGAGGACGAATCGTGATCAGAGCCGAGAACAGGTTTCAGGTAAAAAGCATCCGGACGCGCGCAATCAGAGGCGGCGTGTGTCGCAGTTCCTTTCGCCCCAATTTAACTTCGGGGGAATGGACGTGGACGCGGACGCGGACGCGCGATTGCGGCGATCGGCGTCGCTCTCCTGCAGACGGCCAGGTGGTCAGTGGTCTGCGGTGTCTTCCATTAGAACCGAGTCCCCGAAGAATCAATGCTCATCTCCCGTTACGCGTCCTCGACAGACAGAGAGAGAGAGGGAGGGAGAGAAATACCGGCGTTTCTTTCTTTCTTTCTTTCTTTCCCTTTTAATTCTCTTCTGCCCTCCTGGCTACCTGTTAAGGTGAAGGCGCCGACGAGGAGGCGAACGCAAGAGGAGACCCTCGCGTCCCGTCATGATTCAAGTTCACACCGCTCCATCGGCCGATCGGCACAAGGTTAGGGGGGGAGAAAAAAAAAAGATCATGAAGGCATTTATGCCAAAAAAAAAAAAAGACAAGAAAGGGGAAAAACAAGAGGAGTGAAACCTCAGAGACGATCCCACTTGGAGATACCGACCTTCAGTGATAATATATATTGTTTTTGAGAAGAAGAAAAAAAAGGCTGTTCAGTGTGGCACCGATGCGCAGCGTCTATGTGCCGTTTATCCTTTGCACTCTCGCTCCCGGAGCAGAATATCTTGCACTAACTCTCTGTAAACCCGAAGGAGGGCTGCCGAGGAGTACACCCCCCCCCCCCATCCCCTCATCCACCCACCGACCCTCGTCATTGGACGACCGCCCCGCTCGTTCAGCGGCGTCGACGAGCCGAGCGGCCAACGCCATTGGCCCGGAGTCACGTCACTCACAATGCGGACCTGGAGAGGGGTTGTGTCTGCGAGGATGCTGCAGGCTGCGGGGACTCTTATCCCACCCAATTTAAAAAAAAAAAAATCCAAACCCCGAGGACGATGATGATGGTGATGGCGATGAAGCTGCTCGTGCCGCTAATGATAATGTAGCCGGGGTTGAATGAAAAAGAGAAAACAAAAAAAGAGCGAGTCGTCCTCTAGAGCTTTTCTTTTTTTTCTTTTCTTTTTACAGTGGGAACGATCAGATAAGAGGCAGCAGTCGTTGGCTCCGCGGGGGGAACGCATCCAAAGCACAAGCCAACCTGTTAGGCTGTCGACAGGTAGGCTGCGCTAATTGTTGTGGGCATAAAATATAAATTTAAAAAAAACTCAAGACACCCCCCCCCCCCTTTTTTTCCCCCCCCTGTGCATCTGACTTTGCTGGAGAATAAAACACGCGCTTTAGTGTGAGAGTCACTGATAACTGCGCTGGAGACAGAGACGCCGTTGTCATGTGCGTATTTGCGCACGGTGCGTAAATCCGACCTCTCTCTGTCCGCCGCGCTACCCGCAACCTGTGTTGGTCCGTAAGAAATAACCTTGACGGTTTCAACCCCCCCGGCTCCCCCCCAGTCACCAGAAGCTCCACAGCACCGTGCGGTGCGATCTCACGGGCACAAACTGCGTTTCTTTTTTCTTTTTCTTCTCCTTCTTTTCCTTGTCTTTGAAAGTTTTGACCGCCTCGTGCCGGAGCTGGGATGAATCTGAGGAGGTCTGTGATGGGACTTTTTGGACTCGACAATAACCGCGGATGATGTTCACTCTGACAAGTTTCGGAGAGGCAGCGAGAGGAGAGGGGCCGAGCTGTGCCGGACTGAGTTATCCCCCCCCAACCACCAATGACACGTCAGAAGTGACACGAGGTAACGAGGATACATCAGGTTTAATCAAATGGAAATAACAGCCTCGCATCCAACCATCATTTTCGCACTGCCCTCCGATCATTGCTTAATTTCAATGCTGTAGATAACCCTCAATTTCAGCCACGGCTCTCTGCCTGTGCAAGCAGCTGCCAAGGGGGGGGGGGGGCTGCCGAGCTGGGAGGCTGCCACGGTGAACACTGCCATCTTGAGGTGGACCCACACAAACGCCTGAACTTTGCTGTACACAGCCTCTACACCCTCAACACCTTCACCATGCATGAACCGACTTCACAGATTCCTTTTTTGTTTTAAACTCTTGCTCTTCAGCAACCGTGAGAAGGGACCGCGGAATAAATGACCCCGACGAGTGACTGGGTGTGCGGGGAGCGAGGTGCGAATGGCGGAGCAGCAGTGAGTGAGAATCGTGGGAGATAAAGCCTCCGGCAAACGGTGACGGGAGCGACCGACCGACGCCGCCGAGGTGAGAAGTAGGCGGCGGGGGCGTCTCCTGAGGGGCTGGCGTCTTGCCTGGTCAGCGGTGCATTAGCACGCCCAGCCTGGCGGCCTGACCTCTCTGGCCCCCTGGATCCGGCCGACGGTGTTCTCTGCCGAGAGAGACAGAGCAAGGGTGTAGGGAGTGACCTGTCACTGCGGTTTAACGTCTGATTTGAGGGATAAAGTGACAACATAACTGTACTGTACAGGGACCGCGCTGAAACGGTTTTTTCCGCTCTGCTGGCCGGCTAGAGTTACGATGTGCTCGTCACTTGCTTTCACGTGATCGGTGTGTGTCGACATTGTTGTTGTTGTTGTTGTTTTCTCCTGCAAAACGAGAATTGGGGTTTGAATTTAGTCGTAGCTCAGAGACACTTGGGGGGCGACTGCAAGCGCTAGTAGGGACGGTGCACTATGAATGCCAGAAACGTCCACTTCCTGTGGAGTAACCGCGAAGACACTGATGTTCATCGCCAACTCCATCGGACCTCCCGGGATTGAAATGTTATTCTGTTGTGTAATATATGTCAGCGAGATCTGATTCACCTGACCTCGAAGATCATTTTTTAATTTTATTGGTTTTTCCCTCTGTTGTTGTGTGTCACACGACCTTGACTCGCATGCGACTGCCCAGCTCCTAATTCTTAATTTACCCCCGTCTCTTAGGTTTGTTATCTCCTTATTTAGTCTGTTTTGAACTGGCTGCAGCTAATGTTTCTGCCAGTCAAGTTGCCGACAAGTGATGAATAATGTAGTATGCTAATATACGCTCTAGGTCTTGGTAGTGCACTTCCGACTACCTCGCGCCGAGGCGAGAGCCTAAGGGAAGTGTCCAAACCTAGGGGCTTTATGATTCCCCATGCACCCGGCGCAGTCAATCACACTATTCACCTTGGTTTGATTCTCACACTGACTTATTGACTTGTTCATGCTGTTGAATTGGCCTCATGAATAATACAAGGAACAAATATATTTATCTTTCGTGTCCATTAAAGTGCAAGGTCAAGCAGGTAATTTATGTATTTTCTAACTTAAACAAGGTCTAAGGAGCCGGTGCAGGAGAATTTAAACAAGTCCGTGTCACAACTTCAGTGCCGTCACTCAGCCGAGGGGCGGCGAACGTGGCTGAAGGCAGGAGCCAATTTGGACGAGTCTCAAAGGCACACTTTGCCTCCGCGTAATTATTCCCCTTTGTGGTTATCAACACCTGCCATTTTTCTTTTTCGAAAGTTTTGTCCCTCTCTACAGAGAAGTAATTAGCTCACGCCGTGTTATCACCTGGATTTGCCGTAATACTGTCACCTTTCAAAAAAAAAAACACCACCGCGGAGAGAACGTTTTTGTTACGGGAACATGATGTTTCAATAACAGCATTCCCAGTGACAAAGTCGCGCCGTCTCTATCGCTACGAGGATGTTCTCGCCGAGAATATCGTTTACAGCTGTAATGGAGTTCTTTAAAAAAAGAGAAAAAAAAAAGAGTTCCAGGAATTCAATCTAAAAAAAGAGTTTGCGTCTCTCGATGGCTCGAGTTACGCTTTGGCGTAATTGGGGTTGTTCTCTGCCAGAGCTCTCGAGCACAGGTGAGCAAAAGAAAAGAAAAAAAAAACTCTTGGGTGTGAGGAACCCTCATAAAAGCGGAGGCCTCTGTGGCGGAGCGGTTTGAATTTCTGACTCTGCGGCGTCCCCTTCCGCCAGTGTTTGCATTGTTCCAGTCATGCAGCCAAAAGGAAAACTAATCTGAAATGAGTTACATGAACAAGAAAAATTCAAACAGAAACTGAATGAATACTTATTTTGACGCAACCTCCCGCCCTCGTGTGATCAGCTGACGAACAGAGAACGACGTCGGCGGGGGGGCCCTCGGTCACGTTGAGCCGAATCCTGCCGCTTGTGATCGTGCACCACCTGCCACCCGAGCGCTTTGAAATTAAACCTTTGGCAACGACAGCATCTTTCAAACAGCTTCACGCACGGCCATTCTTTCGTCGCACACCTACGGCGCTTCGGCAATGCAGAACGCAGAAGAGCGGCCATCTCCTGCTCCGCGCGCACCGGCGTCGTGTGTTCCTCGTCGGAGCCGCCGAAGAGCCATGGCAACCGCGGACGGAAATTTGGCCTCTTCCCCCTTAAAACCGTGTGACTTCTCTCAAGAGCGGTAATGACCGTGTGGATAATTGGCATTGCACATGCTGCGGCCGCTGAATACTAATCAGCGCTTCTAATCAGCCTTCTCCAACTTTAAAAGTTTAGATGCACGGGAGTTACACATTTTGGATCTGAAACCAGTTTTGTTTTTTCTGTCGAAAAAGGGATTTCAGCGAGGTTCCCCACTTTGAATTCCCCCAGAAGGAACTGATGTCATATCTCTCAGCGAGGTAGTAACAAGGTACTTTGATTTTTCTGCACGCTTTTTTAAAATGAAACGTAAACGCTTAGCCAAGGTAATTTTTTTGGGGGGGGGGGATTCACCATATGGAAATCCAAAAAGACGAGCCCTGTTCGCTGCTGAGCTTTCCAAATCATCGTTAAATAAAACAAACAGCACATTTTGAAGATATTTTTCATGCGCGCAGCACGTCCTTCACCGTCTGGCAGTTGACATTTGAGGAGTATAACGCCGTTCATAATAAACCTTTGCACATTGATTGACATTTTGTTTGATGAAAGACGACTACCTGGGCGTATTAGTGTTTCAAGATCCTATAATAGCAAGGTAACCCTTACAAGACATCATGCTTCTTCTGTCTTCATGCTTCCCCCCCTCCCCCCGACAGATTTAAATCACATATCACTTTCCAGACTGATCAGCGAAAAAGGTCAAACATTCCCTCCCATTCACTACTTCTTACGGGTGTGAGGAAGAAGAGACGTTTCTGAAATGGATCCCGGTCAAAGCTGCTGTGAACCTCCGAGAGAAAGTTGAGCAAGATCCTTTCTCAGATGGGGAGAGGCGTACGTGGCGTGATCATTCCAACGTGACTGTTGTGCACACTGGACGCATTTATTTCCGGGAGTAATTATGGCTCTGCCAGTGAAGTCAGCCTTTGACAAGAGGGAAGAGGGCTCGAACATGTCTACATACTATATGTGTCATTTCTAAAGGTCAAACTTCCACATGCTAGTTTTTGATATGCATTAGCCAAGCGGCTTCATATGTATTACGTTGAAGTGGCTAATTAGTCTTTTTGCTCAGCGACTGGGATCCTTTACGGATTCACAGAGTCTCCGATACTCTGCCTGGTGATAAAATTAAAAATTAAAAAGTGGTGATAATTTTATCCACAACCGAGTGGATTAAGTCCGCGAGAATGTCAAGTCAACGAATCCCGCCCCCCCCAAAAATTGGTTTCAATTCTACACTGATATCACTAACAGATCATTCTACTGTCAACTATTCACTGAGCCACCGAATCAAAATTAGAAAATGCATTTTTTTTCCGGGTTTGTCCGCTTTATAAAAACCATATGAGAAGTGTTGCTTCATGGAGTTCCATGAATGCATGTACACACTAAAAGATATACTTTACTCATATTCAATAATGACCAGATTTAAACTTGGATTATTCGGGCTAATTGTAATTGACTGTATTTGTCTGCTACATCAAGACATTTTTATTTAAATAAGGGGGGGGGGGACAATCTTTGCAGACTTGTCCTCGTCAGTGAATCTGTGGCGATGGACCTGATATGCGAAAACAAAAATAATCCAACCACAAACTATAGTAAAAAAGCTCCAGGCTCACCACAAAACAGTGTCATGAGCTACGTCTCCTACCAAATGTTCTTAATCACGTTGCGCAGAGACGCCGAGAGAAATAAAATTAGAATAAACAAAAGGCGCCCTCGCAGAATTACAGGATCAAAAATACTGAAGTCATCCTGTAGGTGTGCAGTCGCTGTGGCAGCTCCACTTTTATGTAAAATACACCCACTTATCAGTTTTAATCATTGGTCTGCAACAGAGAGGGACTCATTACCTCAGAATTAGGTGTCATAGATGTGTCCCGTAATTGATGTTGATGATGTGGGCTAGGGAGACCGGTGGAGAGAGACAGAGGAAGAAAACAAACGAAGAATGAGAAAGTGTCTCTTAAACGTAATTGAATGAGGCTCCTCAACAATGAGTCTCTTTGTGTCCATAATGCAGCATTCACATCATATTCACCAATTTCTACCTTGTCAATACCCCTCAAGTGCTAATTATAAGGGGGGATTTTTGTATTTGTCTGAAACAGCTGGACTATACAAGTTGGCAGGGGGAAAAACAAATATGTCTGAAAAGGTGTAGGATATTGTGTTTATCAATATTATGTATGATGAACATGACTAACAAAGACTGTTTTTTGCATTCACGGTCGTGCTGCATGCAAACACAGCAGCCTACCAGTAATCTACTTTTGTCCAGGACATGCCGCTGTGATTTCACAGGAAACACAGGCTTTTTCAGCGTTCAAACGGCTGCCCAGAGTGATATAGGTATTATCAGATGACATCATAACCATTTTACGTTTCGCGAAATCCGACGCAGAATAGAAAATGTCACCCTGTCACCCTTTTTCTAGCAATGTACTTCTATCACGTACTGTACACTGTTCTATTGTGTACAAGAACAACCTCAAACAGCTGAGATAGAAAAACCATGTTTGCAGCTAAGAGGAAACACGCATTCTATATTTTCAGTCTTGGTTTCCGCATTTGCTGCAGAGCGTGCCTCTCTGTTTCCAAAGTAAAGCACTGACCATCACGACCAACCGCCCATCCGTCTTCCGCCTCTCACCCGTGTCCAGGATCGAGGTGGCAACAGCCAGAACATGAAAACCTTTTACCGAGAACCATTCGCCGTTTTATCCATAATTAATACTTAAATCTAACTAGTACCTCCGGCCTTTAAGAGGGCTGCAGCTGGTGGAGACGTCTGGAGCAGGAATCACAGGTGCGGAGCGACGCCTTTCACTTTCTCCCCTTCCAAGGTTTTGATTCTGCAACCTGGGACGACCCGTGAGACTGCTCCGCGGGGATTCAGAGGATGTGACTGTAATTGTTTCCCTAATGGGTTTTCCTATCCCCCCTAACTGGGGATATCATTGTCTATTAGGATCTATGGTTTACACACACACACACACACACACACACACACACACACCAGCGTCAGCAAAATGTAACCACAAACTGTTGACTAATGAAGTGTGTTCTTCCCTTAAAACATCCATAGTAAACAAATTAGTGGATTTTTCATGGCACCTTCCCTCAGTTAGATGTCAGTCCTTTGGTTTTCTTCTTCCAGTCCGCGGCTACATTTCTCCAATCCAAATTTCCGTGCGCGATACGCAAGTGTAAACAACCATGGCGTCAAATCACAAGCGAAGCGCAGCATTATCTGGTTACCCCTTTGCTTTTTTTTAAAATCACAGTTTGCTCTGTTGTAGCTCCACAGGGCAAGAATAATCTGAATGATTCTTTTCTTTTTTCTTCTATAAGTATTTAGGGGGCCAACTTAAAAAAACACACACACAGCATCTTAATAATAATAGTTAGAGGACTGGAAACATTTGTTGCTGGGCCAAGATGTGGACTTGTCTGTGCATTTACATTGGATTTATTAATAATCCGGAAGCAACATCCTCTCTGAATGTCACGTTACAGTATCTTTGTTCCTACCAGGCAGAAGGTTGCATCGTATAGTTTAGAGTGGACATTTTCCTTTTTTTTTCTCAGGGTAGTTTGGTTTTTGTTTGGGTCTTCCAGCGTCCAGTGTATGAATGTGTATGAATGATGGAAAAAAGAAAAGAAAAAGAGCACAGGGAATAGCATAGCTGTGTGAATGCGTGTGAATGGGTGAATGTGCCGAAAAGCCCTTTGAGTGGTCTAAATGACTAGAAAATACATTCCATTTACCATTTTCCTGTATGTTTCTTGCCTGTTGGCTCATTGGGGGGGATGGTCCGTGTTAGAATGTACTGTATGTTTCGTTTCCTAATGTTAAACCCCATGTTTTTGCTCTACAAGCATATTGATAAATAACATACATGACGTACAAAGACCATAGTGTTGAGTTTTGAGTTGTTTATAATTGAGGTTATAGTTGAAGGTGATTGATGAACTGGTATAGATTTTTCTTTTTTAATACATGAGGGAGGCAGAACATCAGAAACACTCCAATACAGCAGCATCACTAACTGTGACCTCAATAGGGCTGCAACTTACGATGATATTTCATAATCGATTAATCTTTTGATTATTTTCGCGATTAATCGGTCATTTGTTTGGTCCATAAAATGTCATAAAATGATGAAAAATGTAGACTCAGACAATCTCCTGCTGTGAACGGCAAACCACGTGTTTGTGTCTATTAAATCAAACAACCTTAAAAATTAACCTCTTTAGTATCAACAAAAACTGAACAGACGCATCTTAAAAGTATGCCTCATGGTAGAGCAGCTGTATTACAAAGTCTGTCATTATTATTGTTTTAATATCATCCCTCAATGTGTAATTCATACGCAGCAGTCATGGTTATATGAACCACTTTCTTATGGCTTCCCCGCATTTACATTTTTTTTACATTTGCAAAGCAGTGGAATGACTGTACTTTATCACTATCCACCATGAAATGTTAAATTTTAAAATATGGACTTCACATTAGAGTACAAAATAAATACCCCAATAGTTGCAAAAGCACTGAAGTTATCCGGATGGCTGTGAGGTTTCTGCTCAACATTAGAATTGTGGTCATCCTAAAGCCCCAATTTCATATAGTTATTGATGGCATCCTATATTGTATGGTTCATATATAGTAGCCAAGTCTTCCAACTACTCTATACAAGACCACTATTCATGTTTTATGAAGAGCGTATCGTAAGCCTGGTGGCTCCCTTTAGAAACCCGTACCTCGCTGTGTCGTAATGGAGAAAACAGCTATACAAGTTTCAAGGTTAGTAAAGATATGTGACTTTTATAAAGGAATCTGCCACTGTGTGGTGTAGGGAATCAATACGTTCATATTTCAGCTACACCGAAGAGATAAAGGGGGAGCATTTCTTCTTTAGTACAAGAAGGTGTTGCACGTAATAAGCCATAATGGTAACTAACTCATGTAATGAAGTCTTGTACTGGAAAAATATATATACACTGTCAATTAAAAGTTATGAAGCAAATGGATGAAAGAGTTGGTGGGTGTGCATTTTTGTTGTTGTGGTGAGTAGTGCATAAATTGTTTCCATCCCACTCCTAAAAAGATGATTTACATAATTGTATCAGTAATTACATTGCTCTGTAGGTTTAATTAGTAGAAACCCCCATTTGCTTAAATTTCTACAGTGTGGGACTTAACCACCCTAAGTTAGGGTGTGAAGCTAATTCTGTCAAGTTGTGCTCTGATGAACAAGACTCATTTGTACAGCAATGCTAGCCACTCCGCGAAGCTATAGTTGGGTATGGCAACTCTTTGAGCAAAATGCTAAGCTGATCACAAACACATATTAGTTAACATTCTGCCGTTAACTGTTGACCACATTTCCCATTGAAGTTGACAGTGTTAGCATGCCACCATTTGCTAAATTCCAGTTAGGTGTTCAGATTGTTTAAACAACACGCTGACTTGACACCTCTGTCCGATATTTGCATGGAAAACTAAGAGCAAAGAAAAAGGTTCACTTGACAGGCATTTCAATTTTCCCTCCAACTAATCTAGGTCACGCTACATGGACAGCAAAACATTTGTATGCAATATGTCACGTTGCATCATATATTAATCAATTGATTCAAAGCTTCTTACCATCAAGCAAAGGCTCTACTTCCGACATTTTTCTTTGTGCATGATGTAAGTAACTTGGCAACTCGAGTACCAAATTTTTGCCAATGTGGTGGTCACGTGAATTTTTCCATTTGGGAATTTATTTTTCTCATTATTTGTACTCCACGTGAATGCACTATGAATGCAATCTAGGAACCTTGACAAAACTTGTGCTGAAGAAACATATCACTGAGTAAGTGACTTGTTGGTGGCGCTAGGTGAAAAGTGAAGGATTAGCAATGTCGTTGGGATCCATACTCGGGGAACCATATTTTCAGTTGAGACCGATGAAGTGTGGACCAACCAATCAGCGGACAGACTGAGCCGTTAGCCCGCTAGTAAGTCTAACTGGACAAATTTCACAACAGCTGTTATGAAAAAAAAACTGGGAAAAAAACAGCTCTCAGTTTAACCTTCGACCCTTTTATCTTGTGTAGTACTAATCGTGTAATAGCCCTCAAACATTTGTGCTTAGGACAAGGGAAATTTAAACTGGATTTGGCATATCAACTTTGGATACAACCTTTTTTCCCCTCTCTCTCTTTTGCTTTTGCAACCCCGGCCAAACATCAAAGCGGCTGCCAGGTTCAGGAATTTAAAGTCTGCCTCAACTGACCTGTTTATCCCCAATCTGTTGGACACGTTGAACAGGAAATATTGATGCAAGCAGCAATTGCAAGGGGCCAGGTGGAAGCTCATCAGGCAGAGTGCAAACGGGTACAATGAAGACCTGTCTAACCTGTCTGCTGAGCAATTCTGATTCATGATTGGAGCGTTGCAGCACTGATACGGTTCACTTCCTGTTTGTGTCTCTGCTGCCAACTTTGTCACAGCTAAATGATCCACGATAGATGACACGAGCACTCCTGACAGAACTGTTAAAACTATTCACTCACCTCGATACGTTGCTGATTACTGTGGCCTGTTCAGCTGTCGAGCATCCGGACTTGTCAGATAGTCAATTACCGTAAATAATGCTTGCTTCCTCAATTCACAGTACCTCTGTATACTGTAGGTAGCCTAAGTTTCTCTTGGAAAAAAGTTCCTGATTATCGACTATAAGACTATGACACTGTGATAGTGAGAACTAAGTCCTGTGCTCGCACCTCAAGCTCCAGCATGTTTGTGTTTTGAACGGTGTAAAATGCTTGGTAAAAAAATTGTGGATAATTGGTTGATATGATATACTTTTATTTGCCAGTCCCAGTTACCCTCCGCCATTTCCTCTACCCGAGATCAGAAGGCAGATATGACAGCTGAAGATATTTCTCAAGGAGCGGCTCGTGACGCTTGTTGTTCCAGAGGAGCTTCATTTTTTCATGGAAGAGAGTTTTGAAACCAATATTACTGTGACTGTGCCAGGAGAATATAGGCCATCTTTCTCTGGATAAAGCAGGATGAGAGTTCAGAAGATTCCTTTTAATTGTGCTGAAATCGGGGCACTCAGCCAGAGGTAAACGCCGCGGGTTAGTGAAGACTTGACACGTGACACTGTTTCGAAGGGGTTGGTCCCATATATCCATTTATCACCACACATGCAACAAAAGTCATCAAGGGAACAGTGGCTAGAAGATGCCAGTTTGGCATCATTTTCATTATCAATAAATGTACTTATTATCCTCTCAAATAATTGATTTGTCTGTAAAATGTCAGACTCCATCATAGTGAGTGTCTTCAAATCTCTTGTTTTTTTTTCTTCTTTTTTGTCATTTTAAAATTGAAAGTATACAATGATACAAAAGAAAAAATCTCCACACCTGAGACCAGATATTTGTCTCTAAAATTACAATATTCAAATAGTTTTAGATTATTTTATGTTGATGTGAACTATTTAATTCATGGAGTGATCGTTTCATGTCTACAATCTAGCGAGTGAAACTGATAAAATTAGGGATTGGCATTAAAGCCCCTTTTTTACTTTTCTGGTGGAATCTTGTGTTGCAAGTTGCAAACCGCAACCACCTGAGCACCTGACAGGGGACACTTTATGGTGGCACACCTCTAATTCCATTTCCAGTTTCCCGCAGCGCTGGAAATTCGACGCTAATGCGACGTATTCTGGACCGTTTTCTGCAACTGTATTTAATGCTGCGTTCCATTATATTTCGGAACTCGGACACCGGATGTCGGGTGGTGATTTATTTCCGACCTCCCGAGTCACAGTGGAACCGGAACACAGTACAACACGACGTAGCAAACATGGCGGCTTACACGGAGGTCGCGTCCACCTCATGTTACAATATTTAACCCATTCAAAGATGACGAAAAAAACATTGGTTCTTTGTTGCAGGTGATTATACATATATGAACACACAATTATGGAAAATATATTCAATTTCTGTGAATACGTCCTTCTAATTATCACACACTGTAGCTTTAATCATGTCCTTCATACAATCTGTTACTGAGGTGCCACAATATATAAACCCCCTGGGAAGCTGTTGATGTTGGTTTCTATGTACCTGGGTCAAGAGTGGATTTAAATCTGTGGTTATTTTTAAGGGCGTTTCCTGCATTAGATTGTATCATAATGGACTCCCAGAAGTTGCAGAGGTAATCAGGTTTTTTTTTTTTTTAAATGGCTACTTGAAGTATTTCAATCTGGATTTTATGTGTATTTGCCCTGTCCAATCACAATGTAATCACCTAGTGTATGTTAAAACCAGCTGCTGTACAGCATGAAGAGGTCAGATAACCCTGATTGCCAAGGATATTGAGCAGCCAAACATCCCCCTCAGGGCCCCTCTCATCTCCCCGAAACAACAGGTTCAAGACGTCAGAGATGCTGAATCAACAGTAGAGTCGGGTTTATTTTTGGTGGTCGCATTATTTTTTGTACACTCTCATCTTGTTTATTCAAAATACAGGGAACAAGCAAAGGTAACCCAGTATGATGAGTCCCAGTACTAACGGAAGTAAGCAGGTAAGCCCACGGGTCAGTGCATTGTTTGTTCGTTTTGGTCCATGTACAATTTTATATCTAGGACATCACTCATAGAGTTTTTAGAGAAAACAATTGTCAGCGCTCCACCACTATTATTTAACTATTAGTTTTTTTTTAACTTTAAGCTGGAATTTCTAGCTCATTAGGGAACATGTCAAATGTAAAAAAAACAAAACAGAAAAAACCCTATCTACTATTCTAAAGCCAAGATGCTCATATGAATCTCCATTAAGTAGTGAATAAACCATGGGGACAAAGCGCTGTAATTAAAAAGATATTATTGTACTAACGCTTGTGATGGGATAATAGCATTTCCGTTGTCTATGTTTATGTGCGCATCAGCACAAATCCTCTTATAAATAAACTGCTTTTCCAACAAATCACACCCTCTGCCCCCACAGTGATTCTCCATGTATGGTAGGGCTTAAACTCTGCGACTCAACGTCTGTTGTGTTTTTCGATCTGTCTCCCACAAATTAAATTTGAATTGTTCCATAAGGGGTCTAACATCTTGAGAGAACAAAACACGACACACCATGAAATTAGACTGTGGTTGGAAAAAGGGCTGAGGTGTACTTAGATACAAATTTCTTATTACAGACGTGTTTGCAGACCGATCTGTGTTGTGGCTGACTGGTTTGCTGCAATATTGAGCAGACAAACACACACACACACCCCGCCTCCTCCTCATCTCCCTGGTACACAACAGGTTGAAGACTGCAGAGATATCCAGCTTCAAAGCGGTACATTTGGGTGTACTGTATTTGTGGTGACGGGATGTAGAAGGGAATTTTATATATAGTATAATTTCTATTTATTTATTTTTTTTAAACTGTGTTGCATTAAATAATCATCATAATCCTACAAATAACCACTATGTTACTTTTATATTAAGCCATAAAATACACTTTGCAGAGAGTCTGATTTTTTTTTCCAAAGAGAGAGAAAATAAACTTGTGACCCGTCCTGTCCCCTGAAAATTAAGTGAAAACATTTCTACATGGTTTTGCCAAAAATATTCTGGAGGACACAGAACTGCTGCATGGATGATGTTCATCAGCAAAGTGTATTTTTACAGACCATCACAATATTCATATTCTTGTACCGCATGCAAGTCGAGGGATGCGGTCGTGGTCTCTGTCTAACCTTAACCGAGTGGTTTGAGTTACCCAAGTGTAACCATGAAAATATTAATCATGCTTTAGTATCTAATAAAATACGCTGTCAGTGAACATGTCACAAAACCCGCCAGATGTTTTCAGCTATCTTGCCGACAGCAGCGTGGTGTATGAGGCTGCTATACTGTATTGACCAGTCATGTCAAATAAAGATATCAAATATGTAAAATATCATCCTTTTTTCATTTTAAGATACAAAATATATAAACTACAATACATACAAAACATTTTACAAACATCTATTAATGATATTACCTCGCAAATACAATATTGTTACTTGTTTGTGCTCCAATTCGGATTTTCATTTCAAATTTTCAGCTTGGCAGATAATGTTCATGAAAAAGTTGTTGTGTTGATAAAATAAATTGTGCTTTGTCTTTCAGTACTGCTTGCTGTTGTAAATAAGTTAAACACACTTTTTTTTAGGAGACAATGTTGATTATATGTTGTACAATCTCGGTGGGGATTGGAATGTTGCTTTTTATTGTTAAAGACCCCCTCCAGTCATGTTTTAGTGTACATAAAAAATATCTGCTATGCCTAATTTTTTTGTTTAACATTATTTACACCAATCTCTCTCCCTCATTGAGGACTTCTGAGACTATGAATATTCATGATATGCAAATAACACAGGCCGTGTGCCCCGCCCACCACAGACGCTCGCGCCGGTGGAAGAAGGTTGCTCAACGAGATGGCAGGTGGCGACATCGGGCGAGCTTCAGCCGTGCAACTTTCACGAACTGCTAATGCTAACGCTAACTGTCTGCGGACACACCCGCCGCCCTCTCGTGGACGCGCTGCCTCTGCCGCACTGGAAGTTTCCGGTGTCTTTGCCTCACATTTGCATACTCGACAGCGATGGGTTTTTCAGCATTTATGACGTAATTAATCTCGCGTTGCCCGGGATTCGTTTGAATTTCAAATTGCCCAGAAGTTCACAGAAATCTCCTCCTCCAGGAGAGGAATGTGAAAGTGGTCCCCATGGTCAATGTCAGCCATTTTAGAGGACAGAAACCGAAGAAAAAACACTTTTTTGAGTGTTTATATTAATGAGCAGAAATACAGCATCAGAAGTGGGTTGACACACTGTCTCTGTAGGTGAGGGCAGTTTTTGAAGGAGCAACCATTAAAAGAACAATTGGTTGGTTTACACCACCGGCATTACCGCCCCCCCAACCCTCTCTGGTTGTGCTTGGAGAAGATTTGTTGGATGGAAACCCTCGCAGCAGCTGAGGGAAGGCGTGAAGAGCGGGTCCGCGAGGTGCTTTGGAAACGGCCCAAACGGCTCGTGAGTGCCAGATCAGTGTTTCCAAAACGTAGGCCTTACCTGGGCAACCCGCCCAGGCAAACTTGTTCCAACCCAGGGAGATTCTTTTTTTCGCTCAAATTCAAATTTACGTCCCGTAACAACCCACCTGACTGTGCAACGATGACAAACTTCCTGCGCAGCGTGGCAGTAATGCAAAGGGTGCGCATCGTCCCAGTTCGCCAGTGTACTCCAATCACTCGGCTGGGGGGCAAGTTATCGTTCATGATTCACAAGACGCTTCGTCTATTAAATCCTTTGGATCTATTAGGGGTGGAATGGTTCTCCAAAAACCACGAAAATGTTCCCACACTGCTGACTTGAATGTGCCCGCGAGGTGCGGTTTTCTCATGGTTATCGTCCGTGTTGAATTTCTGGTGTTAATTGTGAAATGACAAATGAGAGTTCTGTCACGTCAGCGAGAGAGAGCTCAACGGCAGCACCTGCAGCCGCGACAGCACATTTTGGGTTTAACGCTTCTGTCGAACTCCGTCACAATACGAGACTTTGGAAGTCTGTATTGTGGTAGTGGTCTCCACTTCAGAACCATTACACTCATATATCAGAGTCATTTTGAGCCCATGTCATAACCGTGGAACTGAAATTCCATCATATTGTATCTAATTGCACATATCAGCAAACCCATTGTGTTATATTTAGTGTCCTTATTTATGCCCCACATATTGTGTTATCATTCAAAGAGGAGCTGAAACCCATTTATTACCCAAAGACCACCTGACTTTATAACACTACCCCGTTCAGAAATCCGTATTACAATACGACGTGGCGGCACTAGTTTGCTGTTGTGATTTAGATTTTGTGTTTTACTTGTTTGGGGATGTTAGACCAGAAAATCACGTGCGGTTGTTTCCGCGGGATTTTTGTTCCCTCAGTCATAAATTCGCTCACCCCCAATCCTCGGGGAAAGGAGTTGTTGTCAAACGCATAATGGTTATGGGATTGGGCCGCTGAAAATCCAGCCCTATAAACCTCTAATGTGCAGCAGTCTCTGTGTCCACTTTTATCGTCTGCAGTCAGTCATGCCTGCAGAGTTAGAGCAAAGACAATTAACACTGTTTGCTGGATCACAGGATTCACCATGGAAAAAAAAAGAGTCAGCGACTATAGAGGTGGTTATTGTGTATTGCGGCTCAATTATTGGCTGAGGGGCGAAAAAGAACAGTGTGCACATCTCTGGTGGCTGGCGGCGCGAAGAGTGGGCCGACCCGATGTTGGCGCCCCTCCAGTCGTCACTCAGACAACAAAAGTCCCTTGTACTTAAAACACACACACACATTTGAATTTCCAACCTTGTTCTGCGGGAGGATGCTGCCAAAATAACAGAAAGTGTTTTTTCAGCCAATTTAGCCAAAAGAATTAACAACTGCTTTTTTCTCCCCTCCTTGAATCCCTTTTGCTCGCAAATATCTTCACAAGTTCGCAAAAATGGGTTTTCACACATTCACGAATCCCCGTTCTCCGCCGCGGAGCGCGACCAAAAGTTTTGCAGAGCTTGGTCGCACAGCAACACAACCCGACGCCTCCCGATTGGGCTTTCTGTCCCTTTGTGTCCAGCTCGGTGTGTGATTCATGGGCTGTTAACAAGCCCCTCCCCTCCAGCTGCTGCCACTCCCACAAGGGGGGCAGGAGCGTGACATGTGGTAAAACAGCGGAGGAAAAGTAAATCATTCGTATTTGACTCTGGCCATTGGACAGAACTGGTCCCTCCACGAGTGGGAGGTGGTGGTGGGTGAATCCCTATATGCGGTTATGTGTTCTCTGCACGTAGCTCATCTGAAACGTCCAATGAATATATTGTAAATGCTTTTTCAAACATGTGCGTGACTCCAACCGCGCGCACACAAACTTTATTCCTCCCTTTAAATATGAATCCGATATTACTCTCAGTCGTGCTCAGATGCGACAGGGGTTTGTGCTGAATCCATACCGTTAGTGTTGTTAAGATTTTGCATCGATGTGATGTGTATTTCATGATGCCAGCTTGGGCATGTTCTGGCTCAAATACGTCGCTGATGACACTTCAATCTTCCCCATTCAGACGAATCTCCTCCCTCATCTCGAGAGTCAACTCTGACTATCAATTGGGAGATGCCTTCAAAGAAACAAATTTAATATTTACAACAACAAAAAGACGAGGACGAGAAATCATCGCTTTCAAATGTTCCAGATTGGTTTTGACACATTTTTTAATATGGATATAGTGGTAGTTACTGATGGGACTTTGGCACCTGGCGGTTTCACGGCCTCCCTTGTGCCAGCCGCGCAATTTGTACGCATTGACCTAACAAACCCCCGATTTCGTTGGTTTGATGAGCTACAAAATGTTTGGCTGAGCGTAAAGTTTCGCGGCAGCGATAGAGACTTACCGCATCTCGATGCAAATGCCGTGAGAAGGATCTCTCCGTCGCGCGTCTGTGTGTGTGTGTGTGTGCGCGCGTGTGTGTGTGTGTGTGTGCGTGTGTGTGTGTGCGCGTGTGTGTGTAGAGAGACAAACTTTGTGTTAACACGACGGTCCACTTGCCGCTGCGGACGGTCATCCCGCGCAAATGAGAAGCAGAACACATCAACAACCGCGGGCACCCTTTTTTCCACGTCGGGCATTTTGACCCGTCACCGTGGAACGAGCACAGGTGCCATTAACAGTAATGGTGGCTCAAGTGTCCCGGCGAGTCACGACAGTGTGACAGCCAGCCAGCCAGCATGCATGATACCAGGGATTCTCACGCAGACTCTCAGCCAAAAACAGAATTCTGCCACCGTTCGGTTTATAATTTACATCTGTGCCTTTTCAACCGGACACGAGTCCAGATTTCTTCATTTGGTGAACGGCTTGAACGCTAAAGGAAAAAAAACCCACAAGTGTTTTGCGTCTAACTTCTCAAACAATGCCGTTTTTCTGGCATTTTTTCCGCGTTTGTGTGGTTTCTCAGTTTGCTGGTCGTGTTTGCTGAGTTGCATTAGGCTTCGGTTCCACCCAGATGAAAGGACGTCTGTTTTTGACAAAGCATGTGATACGCTCCTGCCCCCCCCCCCAAAGGAATAATGACTCCGTCTTTGCATATGCACATTTAAAAATCACATGATGGCAGAGATAGCTGTATGATATATAAAGTCGGCCGGTGATCTATCAATGCCGATAATACACACATGAAAAACCCAACCTTCTAACGTGTTGGAATAGGCGCATAAGTTTCCTTTGTTTTCAGTGTTGTCGGAGAAGCGAAGCTAAAAATAATTTAATTTATTTAAAAATATTTCCTGGGACCTAATCAGCATGTGTTTGTTTTTCTTGTTCTTCATAATAGCTTTTTTTGTAATTTAATTAATCCACTGCTGACTTGATGAGAGCTATTTTACATTTGGTTTGTTCAAACATCTTTCGGAGACATTTTCATGTGGTCAGCCTGCATTCACAGTTTTTAAACTGTGGCTCCACAAACCCTGCCGCGACGTTGACGTTATTGATGATGTTGAGTCCCACGGAAGGAGGTCTGAGTGAAGTCTGAAACGACGGCGAAGAGGGGACGGGTGGAAATGGAAATCGTGGCTCGCCCATAGCCCGAGTGTGTTTGTAAAACCGAGACATGACCTCTGCATCGGTGGGCGTGTTAAGCTCTTAAAGCTGATATCACCTGTCGCTCTGCTGTTTGCATGAGCGCTGTGCACATAAACACACCTGGCTCAAGATGCCGCTGAATTCTGATCATGGCCCCTCCACCATTTCCGCGGGACTTATTCACCGCCTCATCTGACGTCGTGGAATAAAAACCTTCTTCCGCCCTCGTTCTTTTTAATAGCCCACGTTGTCCTTTGTCTCCGCTTTAGTGTTGACCAATTTAGATTGCCTTCTTTTCCTTCTCCTTTTGTATTTTACTTCTTGCACGCGTTCTCTTTTGTCTCTCTCAAAGCTGGCAGACGGATGCCATCGATCTTCATGAGGTTTTGATACACATCGTTTCCCCCTCCTGCAGTACCTGCTTTATCAGGAGATTGGAGGAGGACGGATGACTGATCAGACTGATATTGCTTCTCTCGCATTTCACTGACAACCCCCACCTTCCTTCTCTTTTCTCATTCTACTTACATCCCTCTTTCCTCCCCTCCTCTCACCCCCTACGGGGTAATTGAAATTTGAACAGCTCTGGCCCTGTGTTTGACTCACTTTTTGACACGCAGATCATTTGAAATATATTTTCCCACAAAGCCGCGGCGCGGCTTCTCTGTCCGTTTACGTGCGCGCCGTTCTAACACACGTTTAAGCTGCTCCGGAGAGCCAGCATCTCCAGCGAAATTAGATTCAGCTCATCATGTGAACGCCGAACAAACTAACCAACCAAATAAGCAGATTTGTTCAACCTTCAAAAGCGGGGAGATAGCTAAGCCCCTTGAGCAGGGGGAATCAAAAGTTCCATCACTTCCCTATAATATTTCATCTGGAAACAAGTCAACATGATGAAGGAATTTATATGAGGATGATTGATTTCCTGAAATGATGAATTTCCTTTGTGCCGCTGGTATCAGTGGGTTGATATTACACCGGAGAGAACGGGAGTACTTGAGGAGAATAAGATGCAGGGAAAGGTCAGATGTCAGGTTATCCGCAGAGGGGGTTGACCTTGACTGATTGACTATAACAAATACGGATATATGTTGACACACACACAGGCAGTGTCTCATGCAGAAGCCTGCCTGACCAACGCGGGGGGGGATGCACCGCACCGTGCATGTGACAGATGTGATACCGTAATAACCACATCGCTGATCACACACAGACATGAAATGACTAATTTCGGTGAGTGATAAAACCTTCACCCTGGCCGGGGCAATAAGAGCTTGAATTACCACGGGACGCGTGTCTCCGTCCGTCCCCGCTCTCTGGGGGGAGAACGGCGTAACGTCTGTCCCCGCGCAAAAAAAAAAAAGGCATCGCCGCAAATTGCTCCCGCATCTCGTGGCAAAGAACCGTGATAGGTTTTCAGGTCATTTCAAAAATAATAGAGGCCACGGTAACGCCATGAATGAGCGGGGGGGGGGGGGCTTCAAAGGGGAACTCGACACACAGGGAGACCAAAAGGAAGCGATGTCGACAGCGAGACCCTGCGTTTCTCACGCTGCCGTCTCGGGGGGGTTTCACTTTTTCGACGGATTAAGCGAACAACGTGCGAAGTGTTAACTAGCGAGCTCTGCAGACGCTGGTTGATAGATTTTGTAAATTTTTTGGACGGGACCAGAGTTACAGCCTTTTACGTTAAGATCAGCTAACATGTTGGCTTCATGCAGATGCATCCATCGTTTGAAATGACCCTCAGCTAGTGAGTAAACAAGTAGAAGCGTGTTTCCCAATTGCCAAACTGTTCCTTCAAAATAAGTTTTACGTGTTGATGTTCATTTAATGGCATGGAAAATAAAAAAAAAATAAAAATATATATATATATATCTTTTAAATTAAAACTTTGAGTGGCTCCATAATGACACTCCTACAGCTTCAACAATCGGATTTTGTACGTGACAAAAAGCAACTCAAATCTACCCAAGAGGACCTGGCCATAAGATCATGCAAGGTTTTTGCAGCAGGGTGTCGGAGCATCACAGCCTCCATCCCGATGCACTGCAAGACAAAGCCGCATTCATTTTGTTACCTTTTGAATCTCTCGCACTTGAAGCCATGTTTGGCGGCACGGCGGCTCAGTGCTCTCCACCTTCCGGCTCACCGCCGCCTCACACCACAGGTTTGAATTTCAGCCCCCTGTTCTCTCTGTGCAACATTTGCATCTTCGCCCCGTGCCTGTGCAGTGTTTCTCTAAATAATCTGCTTTTCAGCTCTGGGTGGGTGAGAGAGAAAACAGATAATCTCTCAGGCGTAACTAGGATTGTGAATGTGTATATTGGAGTTGACTGAAAAATGCCGTTTTGTGACACTGACCTCGAATGTATAACTCCAAACACGCCCAATCTATCCCCTGATAGGAAAATGAAAATATCACCTTATCTCAGAATTACATTCACTCCCCCACCACAACCACCGTCACCATCCTGCCCCACAACTGTGCAGTGCCTAAAGATGTTTTAATATTACATGCCATCCTTTTTGGTTTCAATAATTTAACGCTGAACCACTGATGTTGATAAGAAGCTTGCAGATGGCCTGTGAGGGAAAACAGTTGCATGTTGAAAGGCATCACTCACTCAGCGTGAATAAATCCAAGCCATACTCTTGGTGTACTTTGGCACTGGGCATCATGTTGAGTTCATACAGTTAAGTGAAGCGGGCTATTCATGTGGGCTATCGAAGAGGGCGAAAATAACAGACTGACGTCTAATAATGCGGTAGCCGTGGTAACTCCATAAAGCACACGGCTTTTGTCCAATTAAATTGCCATTATTAGTGATGCATTCACCTATGGTTCTCTGCAGAGGTGATGCAGGTGGACTGAGTTGTGCCCAACGGAAGAAAATGTAACAGAAATGCTTTTTTGAAATGTGACCCTTCAACTGTGAGACAGACTTGCCGGGAAATGTGGCCCCCCAGGTGGACTGTGCACTAAGACAACATGAACATTTTGTATTCATTGGATTAAGTAACGGATGTGGAGGAGTGACAACGATTGCCAAAACATTTTTTTTTAGGGGAGAAGGGGGGATCTTCTCTGGTTAAATTACCTGACATAAATTGTTGGCACTCGGAGCGGCAGTGTCTCGTAAATCTGCGTGAGGACAATGGGGAGGGGAGGCCGTGTTAAATTAGGAGGATGCTGAATGAAGGATAAGGTCAGGAGTGGGAACCAAAGTGTTGGGAGCAGATAAAGGGCTTGGGGGGGCGGGTGGTGGGGGGGGGGGGGGGGGGGGGGGAGGAGTGCAAGGAGAGGTGGGGAAGCCAAGCCTTTGCAGGTGGCCCCGTCGCCGCCCAAACGTGCTGGTAATAGCTGCCATTCATTATCGAATGTGCGACTGCCTGGTGCAGGACCAAGTACCCCATCCATCCCTGTCAGCCAGTGGCACGTCAATGACAAAACCTTAATTACACCATTAATTAATAGAACGATTTTTTTCCCCAGCGCGCGCTCTGCGCCTGATGTTCGTTAAGCTTCCTCGTGAACGATTGCTCATGCCACAATACCATTTAACTAACAGAAGTATACAGGGGGAAAAGAAAACAAGTCAATGAAATCCAGGGGAAGGAACGGAGGCCCCTTAAAAGCAGCGCCACGTCCCATTGATTGACAAGATAAGGAGAGAAAGTGGTTGATCCTGTTGGCAACATCATCAATTGAAGCAATTCACGTCCTTTCAAAATCCGATGTCTCAAAACATTGCTTATTTGACATGCAAACAATCCTGGAAGATAAAGTGGTTCTGCGGGCGGGGAGATAGACAGAGCCGATGAACAACGATAGCCAATAAGGGAGGGATGAATGACAGACCAAAGGGCAATTAAAGGTTATATGTGAAGGAAGGAGTCAAGGATCACTACAGCGGCCGCCGCGGCTCTCTACCAGGTCCTGCCCAGGAAATAACCGAATTCAAAATCATTTCTCATAAGAGCCGCCAAGTGTTCGGCCTCGTTTTTCATCTGAACTAGAGTCCTATTACAACTGTCCATCTACAGTATCTATTCATGACCACTGATGGATGTTCAGTGCAGGAGTACCTGCGGTTGAAGTGGAGAGTTGGGCTGGACTGTGAAATCCACTTTGTCCCGATGTTACAAAAAAAAAAAAAAGAAAAAAAAAGTTTCCGTTTGTGTTCATTTTTAACTTCAGCAGTTTCCCTCTGCAAATCTCCAACTTGAACATGTTTAAATGACTAGCATGAGTCGCATTCTGAGCGCTGTATCGAGACACCTTTTCGGCACAATGTGAGTGAAACGGGTGCACAGATAATCACACGCTCGCAAAGGCTGCACACGTCGCACCCCGCATGAGATATTATTAAGGTCACAATAACGATGGTGATAAATGTGAAGCAGCCCGGTGTGACCGCGAGGCACTTGAGTCCGTCTCGCACAATCACCGCAAAAACAATGAAAAGCATCGCCGGCGATTAATCTCCTCAACGTGTTCACGAAGACGCCTCGTTATCGGTAAAAATCATGCGGTCGGAAAATTAGTCCTGGCAGAAGAAGAGGAACCCGACGAAAACAAACAAATAAGAATGAAAAGGTGGAAAAAGGGGCTTCACAATTGAACAGTGGAGTGCAGAGGGGCATTGGGTCGGCGTCGAGGCGCAGAGGAATGGCAAACCCCCCCGTGACTGTGGCAGAGGGGAAGAGAAAACGGCCGCGGCTGCGGAGGGAAAAAGCCGGCTCGGTTCCGAGTGCAGTGACATGAGGCGACTTCGCAAAAAATTCGGTTTTCACCGCCTCGTCGGGTCGGGAGGCAAATTCTGAAGAAATTATTCACTGACCCAGAAGAGAACCGGAGGCACTTTTTAATAAAAGATATTTTTGAGCATAATACTGCCCCGGTCGTAGTGTTTTGTTCATATATCACTAGCGTCATCCAGTCGGGATTTTTTTTGGACTCCACTTTCACACATACAGTAAACCGTGTATGTTAAGCAGGATAACAGTCCATGTTCAGGAAACTAAAACGGGGGAAGCGTGACCAGACACCCCCCCCCCCCCCCCCCCCCCCCCCCCCCCCCGCGGCTGTGCACGTGGTTAGAGAGTGAGCCGGTGGTTAGGGTCAGAAAGAAGGCCCCACTGACTGTTGGGTGGGCATGGCGACGGGTTTCAAATCCTCGGTGGTCACGTTAGAGTCCCGCCATCCATCCTGACCTCCTGCCCAGCAGGCTTCACGGTAGAGCGTCATAAACGTCCGCCATTGCGCACGACCACAAGCAGATGCTCGCCAGGGGGAAATGTGAGCACACGTAGTCTTAGTTTGAACAAATTAGTGAGCTTTCCTTTTTTTGTCAATGAGGACCGTCTGAAACACACACACACACAGTGTTCAGTGTGAAGGAAGTTTGTGGCAGACTGCGCGTGATGAGTAAACGCTGGCATTCCATCTTTCACGCGAGTCCTTCGGCGCACAGACGCACCGCGGATCCATCACTGCCAACAGACAAGAGTAGGGCCAATAATGACTCTGAATTCTGTATGTGCTTTGTACCGAATTCCAGTGTATATAATAAAAAAAAAATATATATATAGCTGAGAAGTTAATGCGACAACTCACGTTTTCGGTCACTGTGAGTCATAATTATTTATGAAGTATAGCGAGATAAATGTCACAGGCAATGATATCTGTAACTCACCGGGGCGTAATAACAAGTAGATTCACTCCAATACTGTAACTACAGTTATGAGGTAAAAGTGCTCCATTGTACCTCACTACATTTCAGAGGGAAACGTTGTCTATTTGGAGCCGCTTGTCACGTCTCAGATGTCTATGAGGCAGCCGTGACTGGCAGCTCCACCAAAAGAGCGATTATCTTCTGTAAACCCTCTCAGATTGTTTCACTCAAACAACCGAGACAGGGGTGAGAAAGAAAAATCCATTATTATTATCCTTGTACAATCAGACCTACATTAAACCCAGAGCAAAGCCAGGGGAGATAACACACGGTGACCCATTCACACTAAATGTGAGCGCTGGCTAAGCACTGTCAATCTGTCCACAAACATTCGGTGGCACAGGCGGAGATACAGGCGGTGAGGAATGGAGAAAGAAAGATCAAGTGTGTGGATAGGCGCTGTCTCAGTGATCACACATTAATTATACATTGCACATGCATTTTTGCTGCAGTATTGTGTAATGCGTATGTGCACAGGAATGTCCCATCATCATCGCGAAGCATTGGAAAATCTTGTGTCGGACGTTCTCCTGCGGGAGCCATTTTACCGTTAGATATTCCTCTGTGCGACAGTTGATTTAGTGCTTTATGAGAGCTACAACTGCTCACAGGTATTAGAAGAGGTTCAAGTGAAGAAATGCCCTGATTTGCTGAAGAGCAAGCCAAATCGCTCCTGGCCCAGAGCTCTTTATTACCGCGCGATACACATCATTATTACAATAAGCACACGGGATAATTACACCTCATTAGTTATGTGTTATATTAATGGGGGGGGCAATATAAATAAATTCCCCCTGTGTTTCAAATGGCTGAGCAAGAAAACGTATATGGCCCCTTATCTCACTGCTAATGCAGTCTGGGTAACTGATGGGGCTTTGTGCCGCCGGAGCCTCGGAGAGTGAATGTGTAAACATTCCTTATTGATCCTCGGAGCCGAGCATCTGCATACATGACTGTGTGATGACAGAGGCTGTCCTCGTCCAACCCCTGACAGACCCCGGCGCGTGTTCCCTCGAAAGCTGACTGTCAAAATACTACAGAAATGTTTTATTGATAAAAACACGTCTCACTCGTGGCGGTGCGTGTTTTGGGCCCACGTGTGGAACATTACGGAATGTGGGATGGGCAAACCGGAGAGCAGAGCCGAGGAGAAGAGAGGTCACGGTATTACATGTCCACATACAGTAACAGAATAGGGGCAAGGCTGTGTGTGATGCCGAAATCTGTCAGATCTCCCTGCCCGGCCCTCACTCTCTGTGTGTCCTGCTTGAAATTTCTGTTTGATTCTGCACTGGGGAGAAGAGGCAGTCATTAATACGCCGCAATATCTTCCATGTCCTTTGGTGCTGAGGGAATCCTTTACCGCATCCCTCCTCCGAAGTTATGTAAATCAAAATGTGCATCAAAAGCCATTTGCCACATTAAGCACAGCCTGCGAATATGTGTACATGCAAGCAACCTTGACAAGCCTAAGACTCCCTGTTGTATTTCAAATTCCCCCACCTCATTTAAAAATCTACCATGCTTAAAAATGAAGACATAATCAAGCTGCCTGCTTTGAAAATCAATGGATTCGACTTGTTTACTTATGAATAAGAGAAATGTGCTATTTGCGTCCATCAGAAATTCTCTGTGTGATATTTTCCATCCGAGATATATACAGGGGAAAACAACCATACATTATTTAGACTACAACACTTTAAACCATGTTGCCATACTGTATCTGCTGCTTATCTGATGATTGTGTCAAATAAGCATTAAAGGAGCAAGGTGCTTTTTGATTCTATCATTTCCAAGTCAGGTCTTGGAGAGAAATAAAAAAAACCTCCAGACATTGACCTTCTGTAGAGTCAGACACTTACTTGTGCGTCAGAGCGTTTTTCCGAGGCTTCAGCTGAAATGCACTTCCGAACGAATGTACACGGAGGTGCTAGGTGGACAGTGCAATAACTGTGTTTGGTCAATGTGAGCAACTTGTTTTCTCCCACATTTGTGATGCAGTTCATGCATATTGATAGTGCGAACCACATGCGAGCAATTGCCACAAATGCCAGAAATGGTAGAGAAGTTTATGTTTCACGATCTAACATGGGTTTTCCGTCTCCTCAAGCAGTTGTTACTTTCCAAATCGTAATGCCATGTAAATGCAACGGTTGATGATTTACAGAAATATTTTTCTTTTTTTAACTGTCATTACCTCTGCAAAGGAGGTTAAATGATTGGTTTGGTCTGTCCGTCTGTTTGTCACTCAAGGATTTCTCAAAAAGTTACGGGCAGATATGCATTAAAACTTAACCGAAGATGGTGACAGGTGATAACATTTTGGAAGAGATTCAGGTGCAGAACAAGATCCAGTTCTCCATTGTCAGGAACATTTAAGGCATACCTTTCCGATCCTTGCTCATTCGAGTTAAATCACAAATCATTAATGTTGAAGTCAAAGTTGTGCTGCAAGTCCGTTATGAATTTGTCAGGTAAAGAAAACAAACTCATGACAGCTGCCAAGGGTCGTACCCAAGCGTAGGGACAAGTGACCTGTTCTCTTTCAGGTTGGAGGACTTGTTGTAATCGCTTGTTGGATTATATTCATAAGCAATTACTTTTTTTCCTTTTTTTAATGAATGAAGGGCTACATTTGATTCAAACCCAACCTGTTGACAATGATTTTTTTTCCCACCTTGAGTCTAATTCTGACAGAGGTTTGTTTTTGATTCTTTTCTCCACTTTGCTCATTGTGGGTGCTGTTTTCTTTCTATCAATAATATTATAAGGTCTCGGTCTCTTTATGTAAAGTACCTTTGGATAATATGCATTTTGATTTGGTGCTATATGAATAAAATTGAATTGAAATTATTGGAATAAACGTCTTGTATCGGAAGTCACAATGAACTCTTTTCCGCTTTAAACCAGACCACAGTGTTTCCCGATCTTTAACCAAGTGCCTCAACATAACTAGAAAAAGTTTAATATCTTGGTGGAAAACAAATATGATGTCAATGGACATTTTTCTGAAATGTTCAGTATCAATATATTTACAAGTTGCCAAATGTGTTAATTAACAATATATCCTCATTACTTAAATTCAAAACATAATAAAGTTCTAATTCAATTTCTGTGAATTAGTTGCATATGAACATAATTTCTTGGAGACGGGGTAACTGGTAGCACTGCCACAGTTAATGGGGGAGTAATGTAATTTTCATCGACACTCAACACTTTCGCTGTTCAGCCCAAAAACTGTGTCTTAATACTTTATACTGGATTGCAGGATTGTGCAAACATTAGATTTTATGTTGGTGACAGTGTGATGCATGTGGCCACTGTTGTTTTCTCTGGTCTCTACCAAAACTTTAACCCAAGCGTGTCAGAAAATGGTAATGACTAACAATGTGTTTTGGCATTTAGTTTGATAATTTTTTCTGACAAAGTATTTTGTTTCTTGATTCTGCGAAGCATTCGGTGATGACAGCCTGTCTGTTTCATGCATGTAAAGATAAGATATAAACACGCAGGCTTGATTGATTCTGGGCATATTGTGTTGCTCACACCGAGGTGATCAATATCTCTTTGTGTAGTTCAGAACCTCTGTGGTTCTGACGTGTTTGCCATGCCAGCAAACGCAATTGTATGTCACTTTCCCTGTGATTCCATTATTCTTCTCTTAATTCCTCTTTAAATACCCTTGTCTTTCCTAATTTTGTGAACGTGCACACACACACACACCTGTGTGTGTGGGGGGGGGGGGGGGGGGGGGGGGGGGGGGGTGTCCTTGCATTGTTTACTCAGCTTTACATATATGCATGAGTTGGCAGTCCTAGATTACACACCCATAGAAACCATTTAAAATGAAACCTGTCAAAAGTGTACACAATCGAAATTTGTTAAATTAATGAGATGAAAAGAATATGAAAGGGCAGCAGCAGGTATGCCAGATGACGGGGTCAATGGGAGACACTATAAAACTGATTATGATTGATGATGACAGATCGGAACATTTGTGCAGGCAGGGGAGACCTAATTGGAAAATTACTCATCGTGGTTGAATCATTTGTAGCCAACAAAACAAAATGCATATATCAATTTTATTACAATTTTAATATTTTGAGTGAAAAACGGGAAGCACGTTGGTTTGGATATTAAATTCTTGTGGTCTTTCACATTTTTCCATAAAAATTCTAATAGTATTACAAATAAACTAAAAGCCGCCTAGTCAAAGTGGAAAGCGTGCACTATACAATCAGTGATCACTCCCACTCATATCCTGGGAGGCATGTTTTAAGATGTAGATTGAGTGTTCCACAGACGACTTCCACTGCTGTCGATTTTATTTTCGTGCAGAATGCCAAGCAATAATCTGCAGGTCAGAGCACATTTTCCTATATAACTCAGTTCAAGATATTCTAACAGCGAGGCATGATATTGAAAATTCCTCCCTAGGATTGTGGAGTTCAAAAAATAATTGGACACTCAGGCAAGTCATTTAGCTTAATCGGTTTCCTGTGGAAATTCAGACACGCCGCATGTCGCTGCTTCTCTCTACTGCCGGAGCTACTGGGAACAGAGGAGCAGAGAAACGTTTCTTTCTTTTTTTTTCAATCACACTATAATATGTGTGTATAATAATAATTCAGTCTGTAAAATTGTAAAAAAAAAAAAAAAAAAATCCTTTAAATACAAATTAATAAATCCCCCCAAAAATATACACTAAGCTCAAAGATTTTTGCCTGACTTCAATAAAGACTTTCAATCCATCTAATCAGAATGGTGACAGTCAGGGATCAAACTCTGATAATTTAAAATATATTACATGGTTAAAAAAAAATGTGTTATGGACAAAGGACCTAAAGACATGAATCTTAGAAATTGACTTGAATGAAGTAATTTCTCTCTTCAGCAATGCAGCTGCAGGGCCATTAACATCGACTAGATCATTTGTTATTCCCAAATTGCAACACATGGTTAAGTGTCTTGATGGGACTTTGATGCCCCGAGCATGTCCTCCCCATGTCTGGCAGTGTCATGATCAGAGCCGTAGACAGCGATATGCAAATATGAATTCAAAAGGGCTTTTAACCCCCCAATGAGAACAGACCATCCTGAAATGATTTAATAGATCAGCCGTTCCTCATGTTAACGACGCGTGAGAACAGGCAAGACACGCACCTACCCACACAAGATAAAATTATACTCATTTAAAACCGGGGGCGTTTTATAGAAGATTTTTCAATTTGCTAGCATGTGAAACTCTTTTTAGGACTGGCATCATACTATAAGCTTCAATGCCAGTATGTACATTGGGAACTTGCTCAAACTTGAATTAGCATGCAGGACACTGACCAGTCACTCGCTCTGTGTGCGCAGTGTTTTACCTAAGAAAAATGAGAAGACAATCAAAAAAAGATCTGAGCGTTGTCCGTACGTTTCAGAGAGAAGAAACGTGCAGTTTACGAGCCTGAGAGGTTTTGTGTAGAGAAATGAAGAAATAAATTAGGGACAACTTACGTGGAATGGTACAAACAGCAGGATCTGTTTATCATAATGAATCTACAGTATAAGTAAATCACTGAGAAATTCAAAGTAAATTGAATGTACATAGCAGATTTAATACATTATATAGTAGAGTTTTAGCATTCGCTGGCTGTTGAGGGTGTTTGTCAGATTTAATCTGTGACTTCCCCACACTACACGAGGACTGTTTTGAGAATCGCCAGCAGTAGGCTCTTTGTTAGTGTCTAGCCTGTGATCTCTCAGGTGTAAAGTGTGTGTGTGTGTGTGTGTGTGTGTGTGCGCGCAGGTGTGTGTGCGTGTTTGTTTGACCGAATGAGAAAGAAATAAAGGGCTTGTTGGAGCTCACCTCAAGTCGGCACCAGCAGGTTGCTCAAGACAAGGCCCATGGAGCGGCCCACCCAACGGACATACATCAAAGAAGTCCGTGTTCAAGTTTTGTTGGTGTGGTTGGTGCACAGGGAAAACAATCTTGAGGTTATCAGCTCAGCAGTACTCAACAACAAAGAAGCAGTGCAGGTTCTCTCTCTCTATCTCTCAGTCCAATAGCCGCTGAACAAAAGTTTTCTCACCAAGCTTCTATCCTTTAATACATCTGGCTCTCTGAGTTGATTGATAAGTTCAGCCAACAGCCACCAAAATGAAAGAAGGAAACTGATAATGTGAACACGATAATATGAGCTAACTACTAAACTGAACAAGGACCGCTCGGTCGGTATCCAAGGCATCTCAAGTGGATCAGGCATTTCATGCTTTCTGCTCCATGAAAAATCAGGAAAGTTCATCTTCTTGTCAGGGAAAGCCCTTCTGAATGTCGGCACATGCCAAATCAGCCAAAACCTCTCTCCCGGTGAGCGGTCAGATTAAGCAACTGGAGCATTAGCTGGAATTTAATGGAATTTACTGCAACATCAATCAACTCAATCCCGACTGATTCTCAAAATACTGAAGTTTTATACGAATGTACAAGCACATACAAATAGGAACGTACCTTACCAAAAAATATCTAGACAGGATAACCTGGAAGAAATACATTGAAGCTCAGATTATATTTATTTATCAAAGTAACAGTTATGTTTTGAAAATCTGCAAATTATTGATATTAGTTTCAGCTCCTGACAACCAAAGCATCATTTTAGCTTTCTCTAGTTTCAGTATGTTCATGAAACGCAGATTACATAGTTAATGTTGGATGAAGATTGTGGTTAGCAACAAAAACATGTCATTCATGTCGAATAAAAAGTAATGTAAAGTGAGAGAGGACACAAACTCTGATCTCAAGACTCAAGGTCATGTTCTTCATACTACATGACATTTTGCTGGGTCATACTTTCTCAACTGGAAGAACAATCCATTTATCCATCCGTTCATTATCTAAACCGCTTGTCCTTGGAGAGTTGCAGGGGTGGCGGGAGCCAATCCCAACTTGCAACAACAATTTACAAAATAAAATAAATTGTCATATTTTGCATCCGACCTTTATATGGATTTTCTCCAGCTGTGGGCCCCTAGAACTGCCAGAGTGCCTCCCATATCATTAGCAATGACAATATGGAAATAACTTAACTGGGGGTAAGATGACGAGTGACTTCCATGTACAGCCAGCCAGCCAGGGCTGTGACTCATGCTGCTTTTCTAATAAGTTATTTTTTTTAAATGACAATGAATTTCTAAAGGGAACCCAATGCACTGTGTAATGGCCGAGGGCGAACCCCCCCCCCCCACCCACTGTGTGTCTAACCTTTCTCGAAGCGTGTACATGCAAAGCAGGATGTGGTCCCCTATGAAAGATTGGCTCCAGCCGCTGAAGGCATTGCCCACCCTTGTTCCTTCTTCCTTTCTAATTCATGGATCCTGACCTGGGACTAGGCACCCGTCCGGCTTTCTAATCAAGCCAATGCAATTTGGGTCTTTAGGTCTCAATGTAGACGTGTGACCTTCTGTACACAGGCCCCACTCACAGAGTCTCTACAGTATGTCTCATGGTCAGTAAGTTTCTCTCAGTGGGACAGAGGTGATGGAGATCTACTACTCAAGTCTGTGTCATTTGAGAATGTTTTGGGTTTAAATACAACATACAAATGACAGCCTTTAGAACATGGGGGAATTACATACGTGTTAACTTGTATTGCTCATCACTCCTCGATGCATCAAGACTCATTAAACTGCTCTAAATTGCTCTTCAAGCAGCCGACTAGATTTTTATTTCATATTTGTGAATTTGCCAGACTGAGGTACTCTGGGACACTGGAAGTCAGTCAGAGTTGGGTTGCTGAGCCAAAGTCTACATAATGACGTCACGTGGAATGCAGATCAGCAGCAGCTTTTATTTAAATGGCCAACAGCACTTAATACCAGTTTTGCATTATATACAACAGCAAATGAGGGAAAGAGAGAGCTAAGCCATAAGGCAAGGCTTTCGATTTACCGGTCAATCTACGCTCCAGCCCTCACCTATGGTAATGACCAAAAAAACGAGATTGCTTATAGAAAATAAGCTTTCTCCATAGGGTAGCTGGGCTCAGCCTTACTGATAGCATGAGGAGTTCTAACATCCGGAAGGGCACTCGGAGTAAAGCCGCTGCACCTTTGCGTTGAAAGGGGTCAGTTGAAGTGGTTTGGGCATCCTGTCAGGATGCCACATGTGTGCCTTCCTCTGGAGGGTCACCGGACCCATTCAACTGGTAGGAGACCTAGAGGTGTAGACCCAGAACTTGCTGAAGGGACAACAAATCCCACCTGGCCTGGGAGCGCCTTGGAATCCCCCAGGGGGATCTGGAATGCGTGACCGGGGAGAGGGATATCTGGAACACCCTGCATAACCAGCGCCCTCTGCCCTCTGTAATGCAGGTCTATTCCTCATCAGAAGTGCAGTTTTTTTGGATTTATTCAAGAAAGACAGACAGTGTTTAAACAACTCCCAAAGTACTCAAAACTGCCTGTGGTAGTTCCAGCTACAGTAGTTGCAGTGATGTTTATGAAATCTTTCTCTAAATCTTCTTCTGAAGTGATAAAACAGCTTTGAACATATTTTTCTGACTGAAGAAAAAAAATGCAGCAGCGTCAAAGTGGGCATGATGTGATGCTGCAGGACTTGACCACATGCATGGGAAGAAATCTGCCAAACCTGCACTTTTCTCCTTGTTACTTACCCCTGACCTGCTCTTAAAAAATAGAGTCAGCAGCATTGCACCAGCTCTAATGATGTGAAATCACAGTGCTTTTCTGCATAATGCCTTCAGTGTTGGGAGAAATCATCGAGCACCACTGATATCCAGGGACATTTTAGGCAGATGGTGATATTCTACTTCACAGAGAAAGCAAGAGAAGGCACATTTTTCACTCTACAAAAAAGCAGACCATTGAATACATTCATTTTTTAAATAGAAGGTCATGAATTTGCCTAATTTCTTGATGATGTTATGCTATACTGTATATTGAAAATCATGAATGGCTTTGATAGATATTTCTCCTTCTGTGCTGTATGTATTCCATCATTTCCCAGAGAGCGGGGAGCGAAAAGCATCAAAGTTTTTCATGTCAATCTTTAAGCTCTTTAAGAAAAAAATGGCGAGAAAGGCTGTTTGAAAACTCATATGCATGTTTGTTTATGCTCATTTCATTCCGCCTTGCACCCCATTCCCACCAAACCACATTTGAATTCAAATGGGGATGCAATTAAATATAAAAAGGCTGAGAGAGAATGTGGTGGGGTGTTAATGAATTACAGACTTTACCTTGCCACTGCAAAGACTTCTGACCACAAGTGACTGTTACATCAAATGTGAACTTCAACTTCCTTAAATATATGCGTGGGAGAAAGAGGAAGAAATGGCTCGTTACAAAAAACTCCTAATCAGATGTAAAAAGTTATTTTATTTTCAAAGTGATATGATGTCTCCGTACAAGAAATAACCACACCATGAACAAAGGGTTTTTACTATTAGCCACATTACTATCATGGCCCTCGGGATGCCAACATCAGTGGGTCCACCACTTTTGTCCAGACTAATATATCCATTAACCTTTCTTATACCTAATAACTGTTGAATATAATTTGGTGGAGAAATTCATGATCCTTACAGGGTGAATTGTAATGACTTGGTGATCCTACTTGGTGATTAATTTTGTCAATGTTTTTATTTTTTATTTAAATGACATTGGATTGTTTAAAAATGTTGTATAAACATCCATGGTCTCCAGAGTATGTATCCTCATGACTTTGAAGATCCCCTTATATTTTGTCTAGCGCCATCATAAGTTCAAATATATATAATAAATAAATATATTTATTTCTATATATATAAATATATTCTAATAAGTTATTTTCGGTTACAATATCAAAAAACAACAACAAATATCCATCAGCCTAATTTGTTTACAGCACTAATTAGACAATATTAGCCTGCAAATGCTGACACATCTGTCACAACCGAGATGGTGAATATAGCAAATACTATATCCCTGGGGGGAACTTGGGTCTCATTACAGTTTCCAAGAACAGAAATATATAGATGTAGAATTATAATACATAGAATATCAAATAGAATGTAAGCATGCCGATGTTGAAATTTAGTCCAAACCCCCTGCAAATAGCTGCAAATGAAAAACATATTTCCATCTGCCTGTATTTGTTTTTTATCACTAATTAGCAAATGTTAGCTTACTAATGCTAACACTGCACTGAGACGGTGAGTAGAAGAGTAGAAATATACACCGACCTAAAATTATGATGAATAGAATGTAATGTAAGCATGCCGATGTGCACATTGAGTTCACATCACGGCTGCAGACTCGTAGAGCATGTCTACACAGGAGGCATCTCAGTCGCACCTCCAGTCGTCAATCACAAGTACATCTGACCTAACAGATACAGTTCTATTTTTAGAAAATCCAGCTATAGGCGACGCAACAGCTCGGGTTTTACTTGCGGGAACGCAACACGAGGCCTATTTACACACCACTGCTGCTATTTCTATGCATAACTACAATGATTGTGTGTTTGGCTCCGAGAGGTTGACCTATACTGTGCCTGAGTGCATCCTGTGTAGACAGCTGCTGCTGCCCCGCTAACGTGCTGCTCACACTACACCTCCTGAGTAGACACCGTGATAGACTTGTGAGAGCTGCAAAAACAGCGGAGCTTCGGCTCACAAGTTGTCTATTATGTGAAATCATCTGTCGAGACCTATAACATAACAAGATATTTCCACGAGAATATGACGGATTCTTATTCAAAACAGACCTAAATACCTTTGTGAGTTTACTTTGTCTACAAACTGACTGCAAAATGAATCCAATTATTTGCTCGGGTGCAGGACTGAACAGTGTAGTGGCTGAATGCGGTTTCAGGTTAGCAGTGCATTGATATGAATCAAGCTGTCAGTTTGTGTTGGCTAGCAGCTGTTTTGGGCGCCAAGTGCAATCCCAAGAAGCTCCTCTTTCCCCAACAAGTGCTCCCTGCAACGAGGTGCATCACAGTGACTTTTAATTTGCTTCTTAACCACACCATATTTCCAGCAGGCCAGGGAGGGGAGGAAATAGATCCCCAGATTATTTTCATGTATAATTTCTTATCCAGTGGTGTTCATTCCATCTACCTCTCCCCCCGCGGGCACATCGTTTCACTCCCTGGGTGTGCCACCAATCTAGAAATTGAATTGGAGGGGAGGAAATTAGAAACAAGGGCATTCTCATTTCAATTTCCCTGCCAATGAGACAATTTGGATGTGGGGGTCCTACAATGTAGAACTCCCACACACTCGATACCCTTCACCTGACGACCTTGTCACCCACAACCCACCGTCAACCCTTTAAAGCCGTATTCCATCATCTCCCTGCTGCTCTCCCTCCCCTTTAAAGAGCTCTACATCTTAAAAACTGTCAATTTCCAAGCCAAAGTGTGCCACCTGCTTTTGGCAGCTGGAAGCCCTGGCAAATGTAGATAAATGAACACAACCACCTGAGGGATTTTAGGAATCTGCTGCTGCTTGGCAGATTTATTTTCTCCCCGCAACAGAGAGCTGCACTGGTGAGCACTGATTACGGTCTACAGCGCAACTGCCCCTGCCCATCCTCCTGTCCTGCCCTCCGCGTGTGCACCCATGGAGGCACCGAGAGGTTGTTGACCTGTAATTCATCAGTATTTTTAAATTGTAAACAGCAGCCTTGTGTTGCTCCGTGTCTTCCTCCACCTCATCATTACAGCCTTAGAGCAGATTGTGTAGTGCCCTTGGGAAGCTGTGAATATATTTGTTTAGTGCCTGATCTAATCTCACATCATTATGCAGAAGGGTATTTTATCTTACAGAAATGTAATTAGATTTTATCAAATGCACTGCGGTTCTGTTTTGTACTATACAGTATATATATAGCTATACAGTATATTGATTCAGTCAACCTCATTTGCTTCTCTTCTGCATTTAGTTTACTTAATATTAACTTGACTCTAAATGAAGACAAAGGATCTGGTTTCAGATCGTATCCTGATTCCTTTCTAAGTAATATATCTCAAAGATAAAATATATTTTTCAGCGTCTTTTGGCTTCATTGTAAAACAATGTAAATATATAATTCATCATTTAGGTATTGTTTAAATAAAAATGACGACAATTTTTGGTGTAACATTACTGCCTTTGTTGTGGCAAACTGCAAACCTGTCAACCAGAAATTCTGTATAACATAATTTTTTTCAACTGACAGTTTGTTACATTTTGAGGGAGAGATGAAGAACACACATCTATGTAACGGAACAGGTGTAATGGATCCAAAGTCACAAACAAAATCCTACACACTGTCGTACTTGAAATAATACATTTAATTGCGATTTTGGTGTTAGACCTTGTATTGTCTGATGAAGGTTTTACAAAGTAATAGAAAAGCCAGACCAACAAACGGCCTCAAGTGAAACACATTGAAACACATACCTAATATCTGATTCTGCATTTTTCTAGTACCTACACCTTACATCACCCCCATGCCTTATATCACTGAACTGAAGTTAGTTAGCTATGGTAAATTGGCAGAGATTGCTATCTTTGTGTGTTTGCTCTCTATACAAACATCACACAATGACAACAGGTCAACAATTCTACAGTAATTAATTAAATACCCTAACTAATGACCTGTAATAGTCATGGTGCTCTTGGAAAATATGAGTGTTGAAACGTATCGTTTGTGTTGAATCTTCTTGAAATTAGGTCACATTTTGGACGCAATATGCAGCCGTTAGTCAGTCGACACATTTTTAAAGAGAGCCCAATCGCTGGCAGACACCCTGCAGTTACATTTGACTTGGAGAAAACGCTTTGGAAAAACTAGACAAAGTAGTCGTCTCAGCGAGTCTTATGTGCATTCATAAGTTAATCAGGTCATATTAGACTTTGCTACTGATGTTTATATTGGCCTGTGATGCCAATCATAATGTCTGATGCTGTGAAAGCCCCAAAAAATAAATAAACAAGCAGATGTTTTGAAGTTGAGTCAACCTAAGCTACTCAGAAGAGATTCATGGTTTTCCAGTGAGTCTTCAAGTACCTGTGATTTTCCACATTGATCACATCATTCATCGTCATCAAGTCACATTTATTTATAGAGCGCTTTAAACAAACAGGCTCAAAGTTGTTTTCACAGACCAATACCGCATGAACAAGCATGGCACTAATTTAAAAAAGAAGTGTGTCTGCATGTGTATGTACAATTTCTGTGTGTGTGCGTGTGTAAGTGTGTGTCTGTGTGTGTGTTTTTTTTACTGCAGCTGTAAACACAGATGTGCGAGAGTGGATGTAAGAGCTCTAGGCAACAACAATTAAGTGACAAGAGCGCAGGCATTGGAAAAGAGAAAATGGGGGGAAAAAAACGAGTGTCTTCCTGGACTGAGGACGTCTTTTCATTAAAAGTAGTACTAATAAAACAAACCCACAAACTTATTGAGTTTTGGAGATTTCACTTAAGGAGATGATGTGTGGGCACAAAGGGGAGAAGAAAAACAAAACACTGGATCCATCTCTATCCACAGATAGACACACAAGGCACAATTTACCTAAATTGTTTGAATTAAATCAAATTTCCTTTCCTTCTTCAAGCTGTTTGCAGATTTGCATTGTGTAGTTCAGAGTAATTACACTGTGACCTTGTGTAAGTCTCCATGTTCCCAGGTTTCTCTTGTGAAAGACCATCATTGTAGTTACTACAAGGTTAACATAACGTAGAAAAACATCCTATATTGCATTTTCTACATGGCAAGTCGAATTAAAAATCAAATGATTTCAAGTGTAATGATTAGGTGCCATTAGTACAGGCCCCTACACATGAAGAGTTCTATTGGAACAATCTGAAGTACATTGTGCAAGTGCATGCAGGGCGTGTCCCATGTCCACTCTCGCTACTTGAACAGCAGGAAAAAAAGTCCGGGAAAAAAGGGTTGAACTCAGACCTTAAGGGTAATGAGACAGAACTCTTTTCTGTAGATAAAACTGTTTCACTTTGTGCATGAGCAGACCATTTGTGTGCGTGACAAGCAGAGTGTGTCTGCGTCGTACAGGCGCCTATTGGTGCGTCTTACCATCTCGATAATGCATCCTGAAAATATCATTGAAAAACTGCTCCACTGCTTCCAGACAACGCTTTTGTTGGTCGCTTTCCAAAACAGTGCACCTGACCAAACCTCCAAGGCCCTTTTTCATGCCCCTGCTCGAAAATTATGGGTATGGGAGACAAAAGTGCAAACCACTAGGCCAAAACCGTGTCGTTGCAGTGACACTCGCTAGTGGGTCTCTTGAGGCGTCGACGAGTGATGTTTACAAACCCAGACAGATTTTCAGTGCGCACACAGAACCGACAGCTAGTGGACTGTGAGGAAATATTCACTGATTTTTACAAACCGTGTTTTGCTTTAGAATCGCCTACTGCCCCTTTAAATAGAGTATATCTCTGCAACTTCATGGTCTGTATGAATAATCATGTTATCTATATAACTTCACTTATATGCCACTATAGGTACTTACTCTATCTCAATGATAAATGTAAAAGCTCTCTGATAAGCTTCTCTATGTAGTGCCACCATATGAAACACAGGGCAATATCTCTGCAGCCAATTTGGATGATTGAGACCTCCATTGTACCGGCAGAACCAATGGAGTCAACGGACAGCCTTCAAATCCATGTCAACATCACCATACGCAAACTACAAGGCAGCAAATACACTGCGTGCAAAGAAAGGGGCCGTACCTATTTCATATTAGATACGTTCCACTGGAACTAAATATGAATGGAAACTGTCAGGAATCATTTTGAAATGACACAGGGACATTGGATTAACCTTTTTAGCAGAGTAATGGACTACATCGTGACAAAACAGCAAAGGTGAGACATCCTTTTTGTATGTCACTGTTTGTTGTGAAACTTTTTTTGCTCTTGTTCGGCTGCTGAAGTAAGGTTTGGTCGTAGAAAGATGAGATATATACCCTTGGAATGTGGAGTTATGGCTTTCATATGCGGTACAGCTTGTGTTGTTAGCATGATTATCATCCCCAGCTTTTGTGTTTTGTGACGTGCTGATTTAGATAATTGGTGTTGGAATTGTGTTTCGTTCAAGTGAAAATGGTTGGCGTGGGCGTATAGCCGAGCTTCTCCCCGTTAAATGCATATGCTATGTGGTTATATTGCTCCATGTTTATCATGCCTTCGGGAGGGGGGCGGGGGCATTGCCCACAGAACCGGGGGATGCACACCAATGGTTGCACAGGTGGGCACAAGTGCATTTGTGTTCAAACCACATGGGGTGCTGGACAGTAATATGACAACTGCAGTCGATCTGAAACTAACAAAGACCCTTGTTTCCCGAATTTAATGGTGATTGTATCGTATTTTCCTCTATATTCTGGATTCTGTCATAAACTTTGCAGATGGATAGATAAGCTTAGGGCTTTTTTTGCAGAGTTTCATGTGCATTTACATCACTGCCATCTCCCAACGCCTTCTCTATTTTATTGTCAAACTATGGATGTTTTTTTTTTTAGCCATACTCTCTTCAGAATATTTTGCTATCCTGTTGTTGATAAAAAATATGATGGTTGTTGTGTAGAAAACGGCCTAATTGCTGTCCCAGACATCATACTAAATTCACAAACCTAGAGGCCTGTTTTTTAAAATAAGGAACGAACCCAGCAATGGATGGATAGATGCTTTTTTCATTGCATGCATAATTGAAAAGACCCTCGGCAATTCCTTGACATTTGTATATAATGCAGATTTATTATTTTTATATAATTCACGATAATAGTATGTGTGTTTTTCCATGTTTATTTCATTATATACATAGTTTTATTTTGTGCACATGCCCTGCACCACATTAAAACCCATAGACCCAAAATACCACTGAAGTTAATAGAATTAAACTTTACAGGGCTGTGTAAATGTTAGGTAGGTTAGAAATGAACAAAAATCCTTTCTGCTCGTGTCCTTCATCTGCAGAAGAAAAAAGAAAGTTGAGTCCATACACATTTTGGCAGAGTGCACCCGTGGGACAGATTTAATGCATGATTAATTAATTGCATGTTGAAAGAAGTGAAAGCAGGCACTTGCTGAAGGAAAGCCAGGCTCAGTGCAGAAAACATCCTTTGTCACATTTACCTTCCACTTGTTCCTACGTTCATGCAGAGTGAGAGTGTACAGAGTCATTATGTTAGAAAACATAATTGTGCCTGTAAACCTGCACAGTATATTAACATTTTACTGGAGACTGGCTTTCTATATTCCATCTTGCAAAAGAGTGAACCTGAACGCCGCTCAAATCCATACTGGTAATTGTGGTATCACATTGTAATATTTTTTTCTCCAGGTTCTCTCTCACGATTGATTACGGAATGGTTTGACTAGATGTTCAATAAATTCTAAAGAATAGCCTAGATTTTAACTCTTCTTTTACATATAAAAATGGTTGTAAAAGTTTGTCAAGCCAAGCAGAAACAGGGGAATCTACAAAAGCTTTAACAAATTATGCATTTCTCACACAACAACACTTGCATAGATACAATAACACAATAGTGCTCTGTCTGAAATGGTAATAAACAGCACATGGTGTTTGTGAGTCCTGCTGGCGCTAGAACGCCACGACCTTCAGCGGAGCTATTAACTCTGTGGCAGACAGAGAGATGGTTGTTTTTACCATGCTATCATTTTTTCCGTGCACACTTATTTTCTTTCCATTTTTTGGTTATAGTTACTATTAGTGAATCTGCAATATACATATTTAGAGAATGACGAAGACATATCCTCTTCAAAGTCACCAGTTCATGTGCTGAGACGATGATTATGTTCCTCCCTGCGGTAACAAAACCACTTCCATTACATTCTAACAGCATTTCTTATTTTAAAGGTCCCCTCCACTTATAAATGTCTTTGTTTACTTTTACCTCACTTGGGTGTTTGACCTTCATCGTGCCGAGTTTGATACTAAAAAGCTGCTTTCGCATTCATCTGGGGTGGGGTGGGAGGCGTGTTCTCTGCTCTGACTTTAAAGGATAGGTTCACATTATGTAAACTTAGTGGCTAACATTCCATTGGTACTGTATAGCACCTTGGCTCTCTATAGTAGCGGCACGGTTACCATGTCAATGCACTCACAAATTCATCGCTATTCATCAGGACGCCGCAAATAATGTTACCATCCCTTGTGCCATAATCAAAGTCAAGTTTGTACAGACTCGGGCACGGTTGCCATGGAGAACATCAGGCGGGACTGCCACAAAAAAAATGCAGTCTATCAGTCAAGCAACATGCTTACCATCTAATCTGAATTCGATAGCTAGTGGTAAAAACAGGATTAAATGTATGTGTGTGTGTGTGTGTGTATGTCTTTGCGGCTGTCAAGTCTTCTGCCACAGAAAATACATGGATTTGACAAACAGCTCCATCAGAGCACCCAGCGCTAAGTTCCTCTGGAGGAACCGGTCCAGCGCCAGTCTGATTCAGTCCTAAGAAAGAGTGTAGCTTGACCGCGACATCATGCTGTGAGACCATTAGGGAGACTGGTCAGCATGGAGGCTACAATGAACTGTTGAAGAAAAACCCTTTTAGGACATTACATGATTCAATTTATCTTTCAGTATAACAACCTTAAGAGCACAGGCTAGACGACATGGTAGAGCTTCAGCAGAAGACTCATCACTCACTCACTCACAAGAAGATCACTCACTATTCAATCCTACAGAGCTTTCTGAGGATTTGAAAATTGGGAAATGGTGCCCAAATATACTGAAATAGTAAAGACATGCTACTGAATACTTGAAGGCCCCCGCAGATAGTCCACACTGCCATCTATAAGAAATGCTCCTGAAGCCCTGATTCAAAGTTGACTTTAGACATTCAAGGACCGGCTGTACACTGAACACAAAGCAGAGCAAAGCATGACGCGAGTGTCTCTGTTAAATTCAGAATGATGCAGTTGTCAAAATCCCATCCGGCTAACCGACCTTGTTTAAATCATTGACAATCCGAGGGTGAGTTGGTCTTAAAATAAGGTGTGGTCTACCCCGAAAGCAATTGCACGATTGGCCAACAAAAACCTGGTCTGCTGTCGCAGTATTTTACTATTGTCTTAAGGGTATACTATCATGATAGTAATATGTGCCTACATAGGCAGGTGCACAACAAGCGTACACTCTGTTTATTACACGTGCAGATGGTCAGCACACACACCTTCGCTTTCCTCAGCAGCGAGGTGTTCTCCCTTACTACCCGTGAAGTTTGCACTTATAATAGGAATCCACCAAGGTGCGAGCGCACCTGGCTTTTGAAGGGGATGGGAAGCCTGGCTCTGATTGGTTTATTGCATGCAATGCCCAAGACACACCCTAAGTAATATCCTTTTGAACCATGCGCCTGGTGCAGCTGCCTAGACACAAACTTAACAAACTGCATTTTTAAAACACGTGCTTAGATTGTTAAAATAGAGCCCTCATAGTTTAAAGTACACACACACACACCTCTTAGTTTATCCCTCCAATGCCAGCTTGCTGAATGTATGCATCTTTTCAAATGTCTAGTCTCATGGGGCCTCGCATCAAACGGTGTGCTTCAGAAAACCCACAGAGGCAAGACTTGAATTATCATAAAGTGATGAACAACTATGTCTTATAGGGAGAAAAAAAATCTGCCAAATTGTGAAGTATTTCTTCAAATATCCAGTATCCACTACACCACTGTCACACGTTCCTAATCTAGCACTCTTAATCGTTTCACTCTCTCCGGTCAACTTGACTGTAGGTGCAATTAACGTAATTGTGAAGTAACTATGGTACTGAATATCTTAAAACCCATACCAAACGCAAGCGTGTTCGGCTTAGATGGAATAATGATGTGGCTGCAAAAGGCCAAAAATAAATGTGAGCACTGCTGTAAATTTTAATTCCAATAGGATAGAGTTGCGTGATCAGCATAACATAATGGTCCATAGCAAACTCCAGTGAGAAATGAAAGTCACCCAACAGTGGCAAAAGACAGTTTGATGCACTCACAAAGGCCGTAAAAACATTACAGACATTGCCAAATAGATTCATTCTCTACACATTTTATCTAAATATGTCCAACTGAAACCAACTGTGATGATTTATCTTCTCGTCATCCTGTAGTGACCCATTTTCTCTGTTTATTCTGGTCCAAATCTGCAAGGATAGATTTTGGATTTCTGGTGATGAAAATACCGTTCCAACTTGAGATACAGATGAAATGTTTTTTTATTGTGTAACAAGCTGAAATTTGTTTTATTCATCCAGATGGTTAGAACGGTCCATAAGGATGTTGATGAACCATCTTCTGGGTTCACCAGGTATACTGTATGTTTTTTCAGAAAAATGGATACTCAGCTCTGTAACTTGAACGATATGCCAAAGTGTGTGAAGCACATACTGGGGCTGGTCCAAAATGTCAGGCTCGAGCTCTGGCTAAAATCTCACTTCTTTTCCTCCTCATCATGAGCTGATGCATTTGCTCCATTACTCTTTGCTCCCTGGTGCTGTTGGGAGACACAGACCTCGGTTGAATATACTGTGTGGGACAGGCAGGATATGGATGTAGATTTGGTGCTTGCCCAAAACTAAGAGGCATGTGTTCTGATTTTACACAAATATCAACGGGTTTTATCAAACTCCAATCGTGTTAATTCTTCACCAAACTACAACTGCATGTAGGTGCGGAAATTAAAAGTTGCGCATTAATAGCTTCAGACGAGGACATAGCTCCTAATGAACAATCCTGTCTGTTCAACAGAATGTGTCATTCTATAAATGCTATCAATGTGAAATGTTTTTCAATTTTGTAATTGGTTTTCTTTTGTAATTATACATTTCTTAATTGGCTGATAAGCTCTAATTAAAGGCTTTAAAATTCAGAGTCTACAGATGTTCAAATGTCACAAATCAGGTCACAGAAAATTTCCTTCCGAAATGGTGTGTATGATACGTGTATGTTGGCATTTGCACAGATGGATGGATGTGTAAAAAGCGTAGGCACAACAGGCAGAGGCGTTTTCCTTTTTTGTTTATCAAAATCCCTGTTAGCTTCATCGAGTCGGAGACTTTTCTTTAATCACTTGCCACAATTGATCATAACTTGATCTAAGTTAAAATTTTAATGAACTGTAATGTGACATTGCTTTAATATTTACCCATACAGTACCTACGTCAGCTTTAAAACCCTCAGCTCTGAACATTTGTGTCCACAATTCAGTGACCATCCATCACTTCTGACAATCTCACACACGTTTACAGATTTGAATTTTTTTCTCTTCCCTTTTTGAACGCCTCAGTTGTTTCTGTAAACCCAATGTTGCTGCTGGTGGGTGTATTTATTTCTTGTTCCCAAGTCATGGCCATTATTGTATTTTCACTTTTATTCGTACCTATTACAAAAGACAATTATTCACATGGTTCATTGAAATGTGAGCAACTACACAGCCTTCAGAGAGGGAGGAAAGTTATCTAAAGGCAAAACACGACCCTGAAAATTCACAAGCATGAAAACTAGCTCGGTAATTAGATGCTAAATTAGTCCACGTTGGCCAATTAGGCAAGACAAGACATGGGGGCTCTGTAATGCTTTGTCAACAGAAGTGAAACCAGTACAAGGAGACAGACGGGTTGAGGAGGAACAAGTCTGAATGAGAGACAGAAAAAGGAGGGGGGCATTAGAGCATGTACCCTGATTAAAGGGGAGAAACGGATCAAAGAGATTTTATTTGGCATGTGTGTGAAGATTAAACCAACCTTTGGAAGAAAAAAGGGTCCCATCATTTCCTGTATTAAGTTTGAATTAAATTTTAATGCCAGAATATTGCTTGATCTTTTTTTTTTTCTTCTTCCTACAAATGATGATGCTTTGATTTGGATGCTTAAAATCTAAGTGGAGTCCCTTAGCCCAGCGCTGGCTGGCTAGAAGTTCTTCATATTTCTTTTTACTCACTTCTCAAAACTTGCCAGTCTTGTCTGTGTTTTTTTTTTTTAATTAGACTGATATTTGGAAATATTGCAAAAATAAAATGAGCCAAGCCAAGAGACGAAAATACATTTTCTAACATACCCCCAGTGGTATCAGGTTGCAGTGGACACGCATGGCCCCAGAGCAACTAAAGAGTTCACGGTGGGGACATGGAGCAAGTTTATTGAAAGTGAACAGAGTTTACTTGTATTATGTCCCAGATTTGTTGAATGACGCGTTGCCCTGAAATGCAGGCTTGGATGGTCCCTTTTTTTCGGTCCGTTAGTTCATACATTGTTTTGTTTAATGTTTTTAATGAGCCATGCTGGAAGGCGGATGTGTGATATTTGCACGTCAATTGCAGATCAAACTATTGAAGGGACTCGTGTAGAAATCTCTTCCCCAGTTGATACACAGGGAGATGTACAGTACAACCTGCCTCCTGGGTATTAAACTGACGGACCCGGTGGGTTCATTGTTTTTGTCGTGTCACATGAGAATGTGCAAAGTGAGAGCAGTGTCTACCGAGTTGATGCAGAATCCTGCCTGCCTAGGGCGGTAAAAACTTAATGGATGTTTTGACAGGCCACCGACATGAGATGTATTTCTCCCGGTGCTGCTGACGGTCAGTGGCTCACTGAAATTGGCTCACTGAAATTGAAACTTTGGCAAACTGTTGCCCCCTTCCTTTGTTCTTTTTTTTCCCCCACCACTTGCCTTTAGGATCTTTTACTTTTCTTTAAAGCCAAATCAACACCAAGTAGATCCAGAAGAACAGCGCCTTAAGAGGCTTCATCGGCAACTTTTCCTATTTTTGGTGACATTATTTTCCTTAGAACACTTTGGGAAGTTTTGTGTCATTTGGCCAAATGCTAATTTCCTCGAGAGGCTTCCCAGCAAAGTCACGTAGTTATTAGTTAGTCTAGGGTTTGGACACCAACCTGTCAGTAATACGCCAGCTGCATGCTCCAGGCTGCACGAAAGAGGAAATCTACAGTGATAAAAGGAAGAGCCTACGAAAAAAACACCCGAGGCTGCTGGCCGAACCTCCATCGCCAGGCAGCCAACAGGCTTATGTTTCTGCGTTCCATAATTGTTAGCATTCCAACTGATAGCATGTTAGAAGGGTTACATTGCCACAGGCTTTCAACTATTTAAATTGAATTTAAATGCACCAAAAACAGTTATTCCCTCCTTTATTATAACAACGGTGTAACAGTATTAACCACTGCTGGTCATTTAAAAAAAAAGAAGGTATTTTACAGGTACTACATTTACTGCAAAAGGTCTCAATATATATGCCACTTGCTTATTCTATACCAATGTTGTGTCCCTTTTGTTGTTGATAACCCTACGGTTTTTGTTATTCTTATAAATATGCTAAATGTTGCTCTATTGTGTGTTTTAGGCTGATCACCTGATAGAGTTTGATGGCTGCTGCAGCAGGCCGTGAAGCCTTGACTGGTGGGATGTGCAGGCTGTTTTCGTTGTGCCGGTGCTCCTGCAAGGGGAAGATAAGGGCACTGATGATAACAACCTGTCGGCATTCTGACATTTCTCTGGACACTCTCTTGGCCACAGCCCTGCGGAAGGAAAGGGGGATTTAATTTAAAGTGGAAACACAGGGCTTTGTCACATATGTCTGCACAAAAAGGAAAGCAAACCATTCTGAATTGTAATGTCTATTTTCCATCGGTAGCCACATAGCTAATTCCCTGAATAAACACAATCTGTGGCACAGTTAAATAATCAGTTGTAGAGTTGAAAAACATTGTGCCACATATTATCTATGGAAAAATACACAATAACTTTCCAAAAAGGTGGATACCATTCTAAGCGATGGTACATTCACTTAACTCGTTTGAATTTACATGTTTAACAAGACCCATAATACATTAAATGGCTCATTTATATGTGAATGCAAAATTTTAAAGAAAAATGTATTCACATTTTTATCCATAAAAATATTCAGTTCAGACCGCTTTTGATGCATGATGTAATTCTGCAAAACCGGTTTCACTGGGAATGATGGCGATAACCTGAAATCAATACCCCAAGTGACAAATGATGAAGTACTATATGTGACAGGTGTCATGACGGATATCCTGAATTTCACAACAATTTGTCCTACTCATTCTGTCCACAAATAGACTCATGGAATAAATTTGTCTGAGACATAGTGTAACATTAATCCAACATGCCTGCACTATGCCAAATGAGGCCCTCGGGGAAAATTAGCAGCCAGTGTCCTGCTGGCTCTTAATAAGAAATACACAAGCAGCTTTTTTTTCCCAGTGTGTATCGCTCTTAGAATAAAATACAGAGTCTTAGTGGCTGTAAACCTTTAGTTGATCTTGTGCTGCAGAGTCATGACGGGGCCAAGGGTGTAGCTCAAACTCCACAAGATAAATACAGCTTCATTTCATTGCAACAGTCAATTTTTACGATGCAGTTTTCTTACGTTGATCCACACCTGTGCTGTGGCGCAGTATGCCAGGGGTGTTGAATTATGTGAGCTGGAGGTGTTTACATTAATTTAAGGATTAGGGTCTTGACATTTGAGAGGCGAGAATAGCCGAGAGGAGTTTCGGTAACATTGTGCAGTATTTGTAATGGTTTATGAGCTCAACTTTTTTTCTTCCCAGCTACAGATTTATGATTGCCTCTTTCAAGCCACCCGATGAGTTTACTGAGAAAGCTGATACATGCATTCAGTTGTAGACTAACATCACACGAAAAGGTCTGATGACAATGAAATGTGTATAAAAACTAAAGAAAAAGAAAGACAGAAAGAAAAAAGTGGAGATGAAGTTATATATATATATTTTTTTTTTGTTAGTCACTTTTTCAAACTGAATATTTGTTTTGAATATTGGAAGGCCTAAGGCAGATAAATTAGTGAACATCGCCAATTGTTCTGTAGCTAGTAACTGGCCACAAACTGAAGTCAAGTGACCAGGACATACTAAATATTGATCACTGTAATAGAAACTAAGGGAAATTGGTCTTTGGCGGTTCTTCTGGCTGCTACTGTCATTTTAGCTAAAAAATAAAATAAAATAAAAATAAAATATATACAAGAATTTAGCCACAACCCATGTCACAAATGGCCTGAAAAACAAGAACTCTCTTTGGCTTCTTGAAGTTGGTGAAACAGAGTTTCTCGGGATTGCACTGTGGTGAACATCATCCCTTTGCACTAGTAGGTTTCCAACTCACAATTTTTGGGGGTATATGATATTCCACAGGTCTTCACACTGAAGGCGCAGAGGCGAAGATGCTCTGTCAGGTGAAAGGGACAAGGTGCATGAAGTAAGTAATTGTAAGTTTGCCGCGTATCGACTGAATAGGTGAGCAGCTACAGTAACACAACTAATAGAGACAGTTATGGCAGACTACTTTTAAAAACTGATTGCCGCAGTGTGTCAAAAATCAGTTTCATAAATCGGCTTAGGAACCACAGAGAAATTAAAAAACGCTCAGAATGAGTGCACAACTTACCCGAGAATTATCACATACAGTGTTTCCTCTAGGATTTGTTTCAGCAGCGGGGGCAGCGACCCCCCCCCCCCCCCAAACAGAAATGTTGTGCAAGCTTAGTAAACCTGCAGTTGGAAGAATAACAATAGAGAATAACTTCTGCTGAATGTTCTTTTAAACTGTAAAATCGATCAAGCTTAACTTGAGCTCGTTAAATATACCTTACTCTCGCTGTCTCTGTCCTAGGGACGGGTATCGTTTGAATTTTATCGATTCTGATTCTGCTTATCAATACGGGTTCTTATAGGAAAAATGTCCTGCCACAATTCCATTAGACTGTACAACACCTCACCTGTCTGACAGAGACACTCTGGACTCTGTTTAACACAAATCCCAATTTTCACCTGAATGTCGTCCTCGCACATTACTGGTAACTGATTACACACTTGCACTAATATTATGTACATTCTTTATATTTATATTCCTCATACTTGTATAGTTTTGCAGTTCTAGTATTTATTACATTCGTATTTCTCTCTTTAAAAAAAATAAATAAATATATATATATATATATAGTAAGGTGTGCTGTGTGACAGATACCTGCTGCTGCAACGCCGGAATCAACCAGTTTGGGATCAATAAAGTCCATCGATCTATCTGCAAGTCAGATTCAAGGAACATAAGTCAATCAAAGTAGCAAGAGGGGCAAATATAATAACTGAAGTGCATCAGTGCAAAACATCTAACTGCATGTTAAAGATCTCTATTGGTGCTGCCTTAAATGTTGGTTCAGATTCGAGGTTCGACCCGACCTGCAGCTGATCAACCTCCCTCATCTACTGCACTACTGCGCTTTCTCCGTTACAGTACAGACAGACCTTTGACGTTTAACTCGGTCCCTATTTCACCTGGACATTAGCATGCATGCTACGTGCTAGCTCCTATCAAAAAACACAGGCGCAGTTACGGTGACGCGTGACGTATATTTAAATATATATATATATATATATATACATATACACACACACACACACATATATATATATATATATATATATATATATATATATATATATATATATATATATATATATATATACACACACACACACACACACATATATATATATATATATATATATATATGTGTGTGTATGTCTTTTAGGAACCGATAAGCAGAAGTGAAGTAGAAGTGACCGGTACCGGGGGGGCGTGTCGCCGGCAGCGCTCCGTCGCTGTGTCTTGTCGTTTCAAAATAAAAGTCCTCGCAGGGTCTTGAAATTGCGACTTCATGAAATTTCATAAAATTCCGTAGGGGCGGCGGCAATAATTTAGATGAGTGAACGTAGCGGAAACCCGGAAATACTATTCAGTGTCAAGTAATCCATTAAGAGTTGTTTTTCACGTATCCAATGGTACACACGGCAAACAGGAACTGGCCCCAGTGAATTCGGCGTACTCGACATAATTTTACGAATCAGATTAAAACATCAAAACCAAGAATGTTCCTGTTCTAAAAGCTTAAAAGTGACGACTTTAACGTTCAGTGTGCGGCACCTTAAAAATAACCTCTGAGAAAATAATACAAGTGACTTTACATCTCTTGATCCGTAACTTTGGGACGTCGCGAAAGTGCAAATGCAAAAAAAAAGTGTTTTTCCACCAATGAAAAGTTTGTTAGCAGGTAGTTGCTAATGGCAGATGCTGCTGTTGCCGGGGGCGGGCTGCTTGGCAACAACGGGAGGAGGAATTCTGCATAAAGTTGTCGAAACTCGAACCGGACGATGTACGTGAGAGGATGAGGAGAACGATACCTGAGAGAAAGAGGAGCGGAGTCACGTCCAGAGGGAACCAAGTCCTCGAATACCGGTAGGTGTAGCCCCGCCCCCTCCCTTTCTGTTAGTCTATGACTTTCTTGGCGGTTGAATGGATTAAACTGAGCCGTCGTTATTGTGGTATTCATGTTTTTTCATTCCTTAACAGGTGTTTACTCCGTTGCGAGGACTTGTTTGTTGCCGTGAGCTATGCTTTTTTTGCGTGCACCTCAACCACATGTACCGCGGTGAAGTTAGTTTTAAGTGAAGAAAACCATAATTTTTCCATATTAATATTCATATAAAATAGAGGCAGCGCGCAAATACAGTAAACGAAGCTGGGTCTTGTTCTTCCAGTCTAATACTACAATGTGACGCTGGTTTGGAGTCATGACATGGAAGCTATTGAGAGAGAACCATTATTTTTTTAATATTCATATATTTATGTAAAATAAATAAGTAACACATACTACATTATATATTTCTCAAATAAATGTGCTACGTGGAATCCGTTTAGTTCTTTTTTGCCCCGCATTATCTTCACTAATATTTTTGAATCGGCATGACAAACCACTGCTCTCGTGTCAATCAAACAGTTATTTTATTGATGGTCCCTAAATAAGCTTCCAGGCTCTGGGAGGTGAGCTAAGAAGTCGCGGCTGGGACCAGAGTGAATATCCGATGAATATCCAACTTAAAACTAACTTCAATCGCTCAATGTTTGGTAAAAAGACTGAATCTCCCTATTTCACATTTAATAGCCTTGCGGCTGTGTGCATCACGTGTACAGAGGACAAGCTGCTGCTTGTTTGGATTTTTTCTTCTTCTAAATTATGCTGTGGCCTAAATATGTGCACGTTTTTTAAACCTCGATCATTGATGAAACGGAAGCCCGTGTGCTAGCATCACGCCCACTCCGACAGCTATCCATAAATGGATGGATGTAGAAACGTTATTATACGTGACTGCCGCGCACAGCTGTGGCTATTCATCACATCTGTACCAGAGATTCATCACGTGTACCTGTCAACCCATGATGTCAATAAATCCTCATTATTGAGGATCCCCGATTAATCTTTAGTACTAATATTGAAACAGAACTGAAAAATTCAGGATCAAATGAATCTGTCATAAGTGCACCTGTGAGTGATATTTTACAGGACGCCCTGTCGACGACTAAATTATAATGCCATCAGCCCAAACAAACAATGTTTAGGTTGGGGTGAAAACAATACATACTATATTGTCACTTTCATGAATTATTTCATTTGTATGTTGATGAACTTTGGATGTCTGTTTTCCTGAATTATGTATTCTCAGACAAAAATGGAAAAAGGTTAATCATTGTAATTTTTACTGACTTTTATGCCTGGACATGGGTAAACAAGTAAACATAATGTGTCCAAAGGACAAATATCTCAAACTGTTAATGTCAAGCCCTGTATTTAAAACCCAAACAACCACGCCTTTATGGTTTAAATTGAGCAGGTAGAATTGAAATGGGTCTACCGTTGAGTCTCAGGTCCAGATGTCTAATAATTCTCTCTCGAACGCTGGAAGAGTTTTCCAGACTCCTGCCTGTGCGCTGTTTGCTTTGGCTGGCATTGTGCATGGTAAGAGGGACTGTTGCAATACTTCATTCTGATTGATCAGCATATAGAGAGAGAGCAGCTGTCCTTTTGTGTTTCTGCAACCACCTTGGGGGCTGTAGGCATGTGTACGAAATAAAAGACATTTATTGCATCACCTTAAAGCAACATTTCACGGGGGCATACGTAGTCGAGCGGCCGAGCCATATGATTGCCATGGTTCTGTGGGGTTGTTTTTAACTTCACTTTGTGAGAGATGTGCACGCTTATTCTTGCAAGTTTCAAGGCAACCGTATCTGTTGGACAGTGTTTTCTTTCTCACCGGCAGGGAATAAAGTGTGCATGCATTTCTTTGTCATTCAAGGATGTAAGAAGGTTCATCTATCTGTCGGTCTGTCTACCTATTTATTGATAGGAAACAAATGTTGGACATGACGTCCAACACTCTCGCCTGTGTAGTTAACACCTAAAGGCATATAGACCTTTGTAAACTATGATGACCACATAATATGTACAGTAAAATGTAATATTCACGTACCATGTTTGAAACTAAATGACTGCATAGAGGAGCATGGTGTTCAATAACACTGGATTTTTTTTGAGGATGAAATTAGCCCAGCAGCAGTCCATTATCTTACACAGCATGGAGTGCACGGTTTATTTATATTTCCGTTCGAACACCAGTCAAGGTGACCTTCCTTTTTCATCGGTGTGGCCTCCAGCCTACATAATACCAGCGCAGTAAGCTAATGGACGTGGGGTGTCAGGAACATAAATGAGCAGTGGGGATAAAAGTCGGGTGTTTCATCCCTCGTATTGTGACACGTTGAAAAGCGATCGATGGGTGGTCTGGGACACCTCACAGTCAGTGAGGGAGTGGTGGACACAGTTTTATTGAGGCCACACACATTTCAGGCATGCTGACCAGTCAGAGACACAAAGTGAATGAGACAGAATAAGACACGACTGCGCTCTGAGGCAAATTGGTGATTGTATTTTTCTGTATTCCGGTCATTGTACTGCACCTCCCACCTCTCTGTTAATGCCATGGGTTTCTTATTTAGATAAGAAGAAGAAAAAAATTGCAAAACCACATAGCTCTAACACAAATACTTTTGCTTATGAATTTTCAAAGTTTGTCCCTTGGAACAGAAATGTTTCGATTTTTTAACATTGTTCCTATCGACACTTGAACTTGAACACTTATTTTGTGCTCATAAGTGTTGCCGGAGGTTTTACTGTGGTAAGAATGAATTATTTTTAGCCACAAGAGAATCTTTGATTTTCAAAAATAGATTTTAATTCCCTCGACACCTTTTCTTAGGAAACGTTCACGTCATTGTTTTGTGTTTTTCGGTGTGATACCTATTGATTCTGGTTTAATTGGGTTCAGGAAATTAGCAAGTGGAAGTTTGTCCGGTATAATAATCGCTTTAATATCTGCAGTTTAGTCGGCTGTTTTTGAAAAATGTAATACGCTGTCTTCCAATGAAAAGCGATGGCATTAGCAAGCTGCTTGGCTAAGCAAGAAATAAAGCCTGTGTTTATTAGCGGTTGAGCTCACTATTCGTAAGAGGCAGAAAATGATAGGGCCGTCGTTCATGTACTCGCTAGAACTGTCTTGTTGACTCTTATGCTACTCAACTTCGTGTTGACCATACATGAAGATTGTAGTAGCTGGTACGACTCCTGTGACGCTTGCTCAGTGTCACGGTGATCTCTGGTGGGAAAAAATCCACAATTGCGAGTTGCATAAAAAACAAAATGGCCCAAGCACCTGTCTTTGGCTTTACATTATTTAAATGTTTTGTTACTTACTACTCCGATTATTTCTTAGCTTTTTATACCAGCAAAATTGCCATCAGTGAATGACTGTTTTCCAAAGCGAAAAAAAAGTTTAGTCTTGGCCAAAGGGTGCATTATATTCTGAAGGGGGTACTTTACCCTGAGTGCATCCCCTACTGTGTGCACAATATATTTCATTAAGAGATAGAAATCCATGCAGGTCAGGGGTTCTATTAATGCCTTCACTTCCCTGAAGACGAACAACCACATATGGCTTATTTGGAAAATTGAGTTTAGTGCCCACCCACGCTGAAAGAAAGAGGAAGTAGGGACCTATTTATGCAGTGCACAATAGCACAGTGTGTTACAACTTTCCTCTCTTTCACTTACCCCTCTTTCCTCTCTTACTGTATTACTCTGTAACCATGTAGCCGTCACCAGGGAGAACTCCATATCTTGTACATTGTGTCCATTACCAGCACAGGGTCATAAGGCAACAATTAATATTTCTAGAATAGATTTTTTTTTTGATGTGCAAGGCAAGAATTTAGCCTGAACCCATGTCACAAATGAACGGAAAAATAGGAACTCTCTTTGGCTTACTTTGTCTAGTGTCATTCCCTTTTGAAGATAAAGATGCTCATTTCTTATTCCCAAAGTTCAGGCCCATAGTACATTTTCAGTGCGCTAAAGCAAGTTTTGTGATTTTGTTGCCTTATTGATTTGAACAAGCCATTGCCAGTACTTTGGAAACCCAGACTCAAGTCCACTACTCCGATTGATTTTTGGAGCTTTATTCTATATATCACAGCCCCAACATTTAGCAGCTGAAAATATCGACATTTTCATCAAGAATATTGGATTTACTTGACTGCTATAAGTCCAACAGCTGCCTATATATATATATATATATACTTATTTATTTATTTTAAGGAGAATATTGTAGATACATAAAGATGTGGCGAAAGGAGTTGGTACCTTTAAACCTCAATTAAACAAAGTGTTGTTCTTCCTGAAAACAGTCTTTAGTCATCTAAGCTCGCATGCCGTTAATTTGCCAAAGAATAAAAGAAAGAGGTTGTGACGAGCTGAATTACTGCTTATTCTACAAAGAACTTATAAAATTGTCAGGACAAAAATGATTGATACACAAAAGTTGTGATAAATCAGTTGATTGTAGTGATATTTCAAGCAGACAATTGTTTTCAATTAGTATCACTGGAGTCGTCTATTTTATAATAAGCCATTTTTCCATATAAATTAAGAAAAGTACTCAGTTCACAGTGGTATACTGTTATACATTACATATCCATGTGGTAGGATACATGCAAGAGGATCCCTCTTTTGAAAGGGAAACATAAAAAATTCCATCTGAAGTTTGCTAAAGTGCTCTTGACACGCCAAAATCAGGGGTCAGACGTCATTCATACACACGCACACACACAAAACAGAGTGCAGCCCTGTTCACATTTTAGAAGGTGTTAATTAATATTTCCTCATCAGTGATGTTTAATTTCACCACCCACAACCCACCACTGTTAATCAGTGTTACTTCTTCTCATCCAACCTGCCCAGTCTGAAGATTAACTCTGGTGCCTGCGGATATAACTGCAATCACTACTGTCCACCTACAAGCTAAACACTAAGTGTTTAAGGCCATCAGCTAACAACAAGAGCACAATGATATAGTGAAACCCTCTAAATGTATGCTTCAGCTACTATACACACACACAGCCAGGATAGCACCGAGCCGTTAGTCTCGAGACCTGCCCAATGCCTTTGGGAGAATGTCCTTTGGACAGATGAAACAAAATTAGAACTTTTTGTTAAATCACTTAAATCAATTTTCACAGAAGAACAAAATGAACCTTTGAGAGAAAAGAATGCACCATCCCCTCCTTTAAACAGTTGCGTTATGGGCTGGATATGCTGCTGCCTGGCACACGGTGAAATTAATCTTTGCAGGGCACAATGAAATCAGAAGATTAAAAAGACACTGCGAGAATGAATTGCCCAGTGCCAGAGAGTTCTTTCTCAATTACAGGCCATGGCCCATCCAACATGCTAATGACCCAGAACACACTTCTGAAAGCACCTAGGGATGGAAGAAAGAAAAACCTTGGGCTGTTCTAAAGTGCCATTCAAAGACTCCTGATCCTAAATCCAATTGAATAGGCATGGAAAGGTCTGAAACTCACAGTTGGGAAAAGGCAGCCATCAGACCTGAGAACACTGGAGCAGACATAGACTCAAAAACACTTTAATGTCCTCCCAGAGGCAATTTCTTCTTGAGCAGTTTGAGGTTCGCTCCAGAGGAGAGGACCAAACTACCAACTGAGAAGTGGAGTCTCATTAAGAACTACAAAAGGCACTTGACTGCAGTGATATTCTCGAAAGGGTGCGCTACTAAGTATTCAGTTAAAGTTCCCAATATTTTTGTCTATGCCTTTGTTTTTTGTTTTTTTTTGCTGCATTATGTATAATAATAGGTTACATCCAAAATTGAAAGGACATAATGTTGTTTTAAATATGAAATAGAGAACAGTCAATGCCGATACATTTAGTCAGTTTCATCAAATTTGAGAGAAAATGTATGTATTATTTGGAAGAGTTAGGAATAATTTTGTACATGTAAATTTATGTGGCCCACATATATTTTAATATACATTTATACATGGTTAATTAAATCACAATACACTAATATCTGAATAAATAATGATAATGTACTGTACACATAGTGTAAATACCCAATATTAGAGATTGTGATATTGGGGCTGATTGGTGCATATCAACAGTTTTACATCTAAAACTCAAGCCGAGTGAAGTATGCTCACTGTGAGATGAAGGGTTATCTCTCATCTGACGTAAAAAAAAAAAAAAAAAGCACCAGACAGACAGAGTTGTCATTTTCCTGTCCAGCGCCCATGAATAGCAAATGTCGATCTGAGTGCTCATGGGCGTGTTGTTGGTGGGAAGCCTTTGTGCTTTCCACCAATAAAACGTCTAAAGTTGTCGATGAAATATTTCACTGGTTTTTCAAGGGTGCATTGTCAAGATAGTAATATGCACCTACACAGGCATGTGAACACTCTGCTTGTCACACACACACACAGTCCTCACCTTGTGTGTGTTTATCTAACATTTTTTTTTAGTAGGGAACAAGAAATGCAATAAAGACAGATCCTGAAGTACAAATTAAAAAATGATCAGTGGCTTGTACACTACCTGTCTGTTTATTGACTCAATGAATATTGGATTTCTGGAAAAAGAGCTGTCAAGCTGCACAAATACTTCTCTCTTCAAAGCATTACAGGAGGTTTCATGACATGCAGAGGACTAATTGAATATACTTTTTGAAATCCATGGAAACATTTGTCCCTTATTGCCAAATATTTTGTCATTTAGACGAGAACAAATGAACCAGAAATTTTAATAATTCTGTCGCTTATCACGACAGTTTGGTTTTGACACATTTTTCTTACCGCTCTAAGCATCTAAGTGGTTTCCCTTTATGTATCCTTTAAGTTATAGGGTGTCGTATAAAAAAATTCTCACCTCTTTAGAATTCTGGATTTGGGTCGTCTGACTTTTTGTGTGCATGACTTTTATCTTTGCAGAGCGTGCATCTTTTCCACCTACACTCTAATTCTGTTACTACAGTGTTTGAGACACTTACTGTATTGATGTGGGCTAATTCCACACTCTCCATTATTGTTGTGGACCACAGAGCGAGTTCTCCAGTGGGTCTATATCAAGTGCTCATGCCTGTACTTAATAGAGCTTGCCATTTAATTGACTCCTGGCCCACTTGGTTGAGATTTTGCCTGTGCTTTATAGTTTTTAATTTTTTGCTGTACCCATGGGAGGGCAATTACAATTCAGCTTGTTGTATATATTTCAATATACACAAAGACTTATATAATATACTCAAAGAAATATTGAAAAAAATGTGCCCATGTTAGTGACAGATTTTTTTTTTTTTATAATTTATAATTCACAGAAAGTATGACAGTTAAATTGGTTTTTTTTTAAATCAGGATAAAGAAGGACATTATTCAGGTCCTTTCTCAACATTGCCTTGTAAGACATGTGCATGTTGTGACGTTCCTCTCACAAACATGAGTACATACTACACCAAAATTACCAGTGGGCTTCAAGAAATATGGATTAGGTCACATTTACATTTGCACTGATTTAAATGTGGTCTGACATCATGGAAATGGATGTGTTGTTAAAAAATGAAGTGTTTTTTAGATACATGGACACAATAACATTATTTCAGCCTCTCAATTATGTCTCATGCAGCTCCAGACTTCATCACTAGGACCTAAAATGCTGCCCCTAATGTATCTCTAAAGCAATTACAGTGTGCTCCGAGGGCTAATGAAAAAGACTTACTTGCTTTTTTGGTTCCACTTTTTCTTCCTCATTAGATCAAATCAGCTATTAGCCATAATGCTTCAGAACGTGACAAGATTACTCTTGCACTGTGATATGCACAAAAGTATTACATAGTTTTTTCAAAGGATGAAAACCGTACAACAAGAAACCAAGGTCGTAGAATTTTGTAATTTATGTCACAAGCCAGTGTCTTTAAAGAGCATAAAGTTGATATGACCACGATATGAATAATAACACTCATAGCTGACAGTCACGCATTTACACCAGCAGAAACCAAAATAAAACCTGTCTGTTTGAGCCATTTTTATCATTTTGCCGTGGCACAAGTGCGTGATAATTTTAGTAAGCTTGATGTCATTCACTGCCACTGAAAGACATACGACGATTCAGCTGCACCTTTTTTCTCAGCCAGGATTTCCCAAGCGTGCTTTAAACGCTCACAGGGCGATGGCGTGAATAAATAAAAAGGGATTTGGTTATGTCCTTGAATTTATCAACGGCTTCACTTGGTCACAGAATATATTCTGAAACGCACCTTACTATTGTTTACTCCGCTGTAAAGCTGTGCTAATGCGGTATCTTCAGCAGACCCCAATGCAGGTATTTGCTGCATTTTGATGACTCATGATTCCCGTGCATGCGAAGGGAGTTGATGCATCTCACAACCATGGGAGTTGTCAACAGAGCCAGCTCCTCGACTCTGGTGTTTAAAACTTACATAAATTGTCCTCCATGTTTGAAGCTCCGGCAGCCTCCGCCACTGATGTGTGAATAGAGGACTTACGCTCCTCATACGCTTTGCTTCTGGGATATCTAGCATCCAAAATCAATCATCTTTTCCCTACATTATGTACACCATTACTTGACTCAGAAACTTGACTCAGCTGCATTTCAACTAGTCCAGTAATGAGGGAGCAGATTCTCTGCAGAGCGGCCAAGTTTTTTGAGTGGACTGATTTTTTCTTTCTTTATTTATACGGTGACTTGATTGAATAATCACTCTAGGCAATCAGATTTTCAGAGTAAACAAATAGCTTTATGGCTTAATTTACACAGCCAATCTTGGCGTGCTCAAGCGCTCAGAGTGCCAGTTTATGAACAAGTCCGAAGTCAGAAAATGATAATTACAAACTTCCCTGCAAATACTCTGCAGCATCAATAATCCATTATCCTTTGTGTTGTTTTTGTCATTGATTGATGACTTTATTTGTATTCGTCTTCACTTTGAACACTACATTCACTCGGGGAAATGTGAAACAGACAGTAATAAAGAGTCGTCAACGATCTGTAATCCCCAGGTATTTTTGATGACATGCCTTTGACAACACACTGGTGGCTAATGCAGTTTCTACATGCAAAGTAATAGTGTAATCTGCACTGCAATCTGGTAATCCCTGTTAATGGCCCGAATATTTTTATTTTCCTCAGTTATTATCTTAATGAGGACGGATGTACGATGACGGCATTTTCTTGGGTCTCCTTCTGGTGTGGTTTGCAGCAGACAGACCTGCAGAGACGTGAGGGAATTGTCAGAAACATCAGAGGCAGAGAGAAAGAGAGAGAGACACAGTCAGACAGAGACACGTGGAAGAAAGAGAATTTATGATAAGTGCCTCAGAACTGAGGGTGTAAATTGTGATCTGCAGTGATACTTCCTTAGAATTCCATTGTTTTTTTAACCACAAGGGTCAAACAGGCAAAGTCAAAGGAATTAATATCAGTGAGAGGTCAGTTTTGTTTCGATGACACATACAGTAAATCCAGAAGCCAAGACCGGCAAATACCTGTCATGTCTTATAAACAAGCAGCGCCAAGTGCAAGATTCCCTCAGACACAAACAAATACCTCTCAGATTGAGTTCCGTCAACCGTCATCTGAACAACAGTGGGCCAACGCGTATGTAAAAGGAAAGAATCCAGCCATGAATGCTCTTACACAAAATCCTGGCATCAATTTGTGATCGCCTTCGTAACTTCTACCTCCAACTCATTTCCCTAAATTTGAGCACAGCGCTGACATTTCAGCATCCGAACAATTTAAACCAACGCACTGTTTTCTTTGCGACACAGTTTGTATGTTTTCTGCCCAGCGAGGCAGCATTAATCAAAAATAATTTGCCTTTATCTCTCCAGACAGGCCTTGACCTTCATAGGGAACAGTATTCATATTACATGACTCTCATTTGCTTTCATTTTTTTTAAAAAAAAGGAAAAGGTTTGTCCTTCACAGTCAACCCTGAATCACAAATATAAATATTGTCAAAGCTTTTATTCATTTTCAGTTGTGTTCTTTATTTTGAGGACTATAAAGGTACAGATTTATGTTTTTTTTTCAAATCACTACCACAGGTTTAGGGGGTTCAACCAAAAACATGAGCATGAAGTGGGGAAACGAGTTTACATTTAAAAAAAATTATAGAATAATATGCTTGTCTCTGGTATAATCAGACAACAGCACACAGTTTTCACTAACCTATAATCTGATCTCTTTTTAGGTAATGGCATGGGGGAAGCTTTGGTCTTTGGAAAATAATGTAAACTTAAATGCAATAGTTCAACATTTTATAGCCCATGAAATATTCATATTGGCTGTCTTGCCAAAGATTAAATTAAGATTAACAGCAGTAGCATGTCTGTGTAATAAATATGATGCAACATCCAGCAGCCAGTTGGTTTAGCGCAGCATAAAGACTGGAAACAGCTGATATATCTTGTTTGTTTAATCCATATAAAAATAGACAATTTGCTGTTTTTATAGTGGGTCATGAGATGGGCTATTTCTTGGCAGACAGTACTGGAGCCTCTGCGGGGTGCCAGGCAGATGCTCCCAGCCAAGAAACTGTCGGACACATAAACCCCCTTAAAACAGCAAACTGTTGTCATTCTTTGGTTTTTGTTCAGATTAAACAAATGATATACAGATAACTAACTAATTAGGGAACTTTGGACGTGCCGCTAGTCAGATTTCTACTACAGAGAAGGCTACCTGTTTTAAATCTTTATGCAAAGCTTAGGTAGCAAGCTGCCAGAAATAGCTTCAGCAGTTATTCTTTTTTTATTACAAAGTTGGCAAACAGATTTAACTTTGTTCTGGCAAACAGGGAAGAACCAAAAGTAATTCCACACACTGCTCGTTAGATGCTCCAGAGTTTTGATCATCCAATTAGCATGGCCTTGCTCGTTAGTCTTCCTGCGTTTTTATTTATTATCTTATAGGTCAATAGGAATGCCCTCTGCAGAAACAAAAGGTGAACTACTTCCACTTGTCTGATGCGCTTATTGACTGTAAATTCTGGATTCAAACAGGTCATTACTGTTGGAAATTTTTCCCCCCAAATAAAAAAAACGTGTTTTTTTAGAATTCCGCATAAAAGAGTGACAGCTATAGTAAAGTAATCGATTGCATTTCACAGCATTTTAGGAGATTAGACAGGTCCATATCCACTGTAGCAAACAGTTACGAGTTTGCCGTAGGTAAACTAAGACATCTTCAAGCTAAATGAGGGTGGAAGATGGAGTAACTTGTATCGGGGTCACAGGGTCCTATTAAAACTGGAACATATACATCTGTAACTGGACCGAAATCATATCTCATCTTAAATGTATTGCTATGACACCTCACTATTTCACAGCGAACACTGGCCACTAAACTTTAAAATCTGATATGGACCCTGAAACACTAAATCCCCTTAGCTGTTGCAAAGAGGGATAATAATTTTTCAGCAAGTCCTCCCTTTAATCTGTCAGCGAAGAGGTAGACCAGCAGTGTTTTTATAATTTTATTTTCTCATCTTTTACAGTCTAGATTCAGGATATTGTTAAGCTCCTGGTGTGTGCACCTCTGGGTTCACCATTGTGTCCATATGGGAAATGGACAGTTACCAGGTCTGAGACCAGAATGAAGTATGAGGGAGATTGACGGGTGATATTGCCTGCTGCACAGTAAAGTTGATGGATGATTGTGTTATGGTTGCAGTGTTTCCCACAGGTTGAGTATTTACTTGGGGATGTGGGTGTCGCGGCGCGTGACTGATGTGCATGCAGAGACTCGTGCAGTTTAGAGGGTGACGGTGGAACCCAGCTTATTTTCTGTATGCGCAATTTACAGATGTCCCCTAAACACGTCAACCGCAGGTTATCAGTAGGTGCTAGTTGGGCAGCTGCACACGGAGAAGTCTGCAGTAACATCTAAGTCACTGCAGTGAGTGAAATAAGGCCCTCAAATGTAAGATTTACTCATTTGAAACCAAGTGATTGTATCTACCTGGATGGGCCCTAGTTGGGCCAACCAAGTGGAGCAAGAGAGGCTTTGTGTAGTCTCAATTTGTACTATCAGGTATTACCCAGCTGCCCACTTGATAGAGAGAGAGCTACCTTTAATTAGGGCGATCTGTCCACATGACAAAGTTACCGCTAACAATTTACCATGTAAGACAAAGGCTGCAGTCAAAGAGTCCTTCTGACTTGATAAGGTTCCAACCTTGTGTGAAATGATCCAGAAGTCTATTTGTCGCAACTACGATACGAGCTGCTCCAATTCCCTAATTGCAAGGTAAGGTGCTTCGGTGCCTCCTTTTTCAATAAAATCTCCTCATGGGTTGGCCACACTGGACCATCAGCTATAAAAGGAATGGAGATCCCACAGTGCCTCGCTGCCGCAACATTTACATTTACGTACACTTGCGTGAAAAATGACTGAAAGAGAACAGAGGATCCAAATAGCCTCAGATTATTTTTCTCCCAGTTGAGTATGCAGTCGGTACGGTGGTTAGCGCTCCATGTGGAGTTTGCATCTTCTTCCTGTGTCTGTGTGGGTTTTCTCATGGAACTCCGGCTTCCTCCCACAATCCAAAAACATGCAGACTTAGGTTAATTGGGGACTGTAAATTGCCCTTAGGTGGACATGTGAATGTGAATGTTAATGGTTGTTTGCCTCTGTATGTTGGCCCTGGCCCTGGGTGAGCCCCGCCTCTCGCCCTGATGTCGGCTGGGATTGGCTCCAGCCCCCCTGCGACCCTCAAAGGATTAGTGCTATAGATGAGTAAGCAGTTATTTGACTAATCATTTCTGCCCTAAAGATTAGATCCAAAAAGGCAAAAAAAAGTAATGCATGAAGACGAGATGCTGGTTACAACTGATGTAGTAGTAGTAGTAGTGTTTTAGTATGTTGATTTCAGCTCTTGCCCCAAATGTGTCATTGACCTCTACAGTGTGGAATGAAATGAAACAAAAGTGAGTGGAGCACATTCTTAGACTTAAAATGTCTTCTGCATTCTATGGAAGTATTATATAGCAGAATATTTTTTAGATTTAATGTATGATGTTATCGGGCCAAGGCAGGGTATCTTCTGCCCTTCTTTATCCACAGCATTATTACACTGAATACATTTAAAACTAAAGCTGGGGAAATGAAGGAAAATAAGAAACTGCTTTTATGTTCATGTCTACTGAGGGACTGGTTCAAGTGCTCCTGCAGGTAATATCTTGGACCACCTCAGCTGTATAAGTAAGCCATATTTTTGACGACATGGAAATGTTTCTCTTATGTGCAACATTACTGTGTATGTTTATTGTCTTTATTTAAGTGTGATATTATTGTGTCTACACATCGAGGCGCCGCTGTGACTTTTCAAATGATGGGACCAAATTCATTTTTATATGTTTGCTGCTACACACCTCTGCTTTGGGAGGAGTAGAAATGCAGGCTTTACATTTGAACATCGGTGAGCAACATCATATCGCCGTTCTTTCTTTCTCATAATTCATTAGATGGTTTTTAAACGTAACATGACAGACAGTGTGGAAATGAATCCACATGTGCTGTCATCTGTTCTTCATTTGTCATTTTATGTTCATCTTGTTTATATTCATGAGAATTTGATGCAATCTATAATGGGTTTAGTGTAAAAATGACATAATTAATTCAACATCTGTGCATTAACCTTGACGAGAACGTGGGATATCTTAATCTGATGTGTAGCTACACAGCTGTATTTTGAGGACTATTAAAGCAAAGAGAAAAATCCAAGGAAGGATCCTAGGTTTTTCTTTCTCTGTATGACTTAGAGGAATAATGCATGGGGAGATTTTTGGCACCTGCTTGTACTCAGTGTATTGTACTTGAAATTTTCTTTAAGCATTCAAAAAGTCAGAGGATTTCCTACTATCTTGAACTGTTGTGTTAATCAACAAAGCCCCTGGACTAAAGAGAACAAACGCTTTTAACCTTGGCAGAAATGCTAATGTAAGATATAAAGCTGTTGATAGCAGTGTTGCCGCTCGCAAACTTAGGGCCAACATTCTTGTCCCCGAGTTAAAAGTAAACTGCCTAAAATCCTTTCCGGCACCCCATCCGGTGATGTGCTGACTTTGAGCATGAAAAAGAGATTTCTAAACAGAAAAACATCCCCTCTGATTCAAAAGGGTAGAGCTATCTAGGAAGTGGAGGGAGAACATCTGCTTTGACCTTGCATGGCATCAAAAAGCGCATTAATATTTAAAAAAAGGTCTGTGTCGGATCTTTGCCCTCAATAGTGCTGGGAAAGGTTGCAGCCCAAATTGAGTCCAAATCTGTTTTTTCAACACGAAATAGAGACACCTTTTATTCAGTGTGTAAGGTCTCAGCTTGAGCTGTGTTATCATCGCCAGTCTGTGGAAAATAACTCCGTATCAGAGCAAATCAGGCTGCACCGCTGCATCATAACACCGGAAAAATTAATATGTGTAAAATGTTAGAAAGAAAAACATTGAGTGTTATTTAATTAAGACTCCTCAAATGAAATTCTACTCATGTCTGGTATTATGCATAGTGTATCATTATGCATTCTGCAAGGACGGAGGGAAAGAAAGAAAGAAGGTAGTCCTTCGCCGAGCACCGACTGTTTAGCCATTGAAATATTTATTGCAAAGTTGGCCCATAAATCACAAATGTATGTCATCCGTTGTCAGGACACATATACATAAATCCTCCTCTTTTATATTACATTAAAGTGTATTTTTCTGTCAGCAAATGTGTGTATTCTAATCCAACACTATGGCGCGAGGCACTCGGGCGAATGTGGGGAGAGGGAAGAAAGGAAAACAAATATTACGAATTGCAGAAGCATCTAAGTCCATTGTCAAAACCAGTAAGAGCTAATCGGAATTGATCCTCGCGTAGCAGCAACACTCAAGGAATCCATCCATTGATAAACGCTTCCATGAGAAAAGTCACGCTGTGGCTCCAGTAGTGGTTTTTCATTTCCATTTTGTGAAAATGAACCAGCAATTTATTTCTCATCCAAAAAACGGTAGCAATGGGCTAAACACAATAGGGCCTGCATTGCTCTCTCAATATGATTTATGGGACAGAATCTCTGTATATTTCTTTGGCGATAATAAGAAAATACAGCAATAAATCTGGAGATGTCAGGCAATTTTGTTATCACCTTGTTGGAATATCTGAATACCAGAGGAAAAGGAGAGGAGAGGAGAGGAGAGGAGAGGAGAGGAGGAAACATGTTAAAAGATTGTGAGTGTCCAGCACGTAAATTACTACTATTGCAGCACTGTAGCTAAATAGATAGATAGAAATGGTAAATGGACTATAGCGCTCTACTTGTCTTATTGACCAATCACATTCACCCATTCACACACATTAATACAATTTAGGGTTATATGCTTTTGCCAAGGGATTGAACCACCGACCTTTGGGTCTGATAAATAGATAGCTCTAGAAATGCTTTTCCAATAAAAAAAAATCTCCGCAATGAAAATAATCGGCAGTTGCCGCAGCAAGAGAAAGAGTTGATTGTTTGATGGCCCCTTTTTGTTTGTGATTTCAAACAGCAGAGGCACAAGGTTTGTGTGACAATAACAGGATCCGTTCTACTGTATACAATTATATATTTGTGTATAATTGTTGCGTAATTATATACATTGGATAGATGCAGGATTTCTCTAAGCGGCAACTAACTATTTATGAGCTCGCCTTCCTATGCAGCCCGCAATCACTTGGCAAAAGTAAAGCCCACATGCACAGTCGTGTTCCTGGACATGCTTGTCATCATTGCAAAGGTCATTGAAGCCCCCACCCCCACCCGGCCATCCTCCACACCACCCCTCTGTCACTCGCTTGCACACACACACACGCACACCCACACGCACCCAGAAGAACAGAGCACACAAGCAAAGGGGCTGGTATGGAGATCACTAGCTCATTTGTCTCTTTATCAGACTGTGTCTCCCTCTCTCCAGAGGAGGTGTCTGTTTGAAGAATGTGCCACGGTTGGGAGGATGAATTTGCATGATGAACTTGGAATTTATTTATTTATTTTCCATCAGGCGGCACCCCACCACCATCGCCATTCCTAAAACCGATATCCATTATGCGCAGGGAAGCCGCCGATTCTTTGTCAGTTAAAGGCAATGCCTTTAGATAATGATTGTGCCCCTTAAGTTGTCACGCACGGAAAAGCAAAGATTTGTTACACTTCCGCATCGCGTTCAGACATAAATTCTCGGTGTAGCGTTGGAGAGCATCGCAGCTGTAGAGGCAGTGCACATTAGGCAGGCTTTCCACTGGCAATACCCATAAAAGTGAAGGGGGAGGATATAATATGATGTGGGTGCACTAAGTGAGTCGGATACAATCTGATTACAGCAATCAAACCTCTTCACTGTTGTCACGTGATGAATCTGTCGAACAGCGGGCTTTGCGCTGAGCGCCGCGTATTTGTTCCATTGCAAATTGATACCGTAGATGAAGAAGCACCCGCCCGCGCGGAATTCAACTTCGCAGATGTTGCGCCCTTTCAAGAACACACCGCGGTAGAATAATCTAAAAAAATTCAGTCGGACGAATAACAATGGCTGCATCTCGGGGCATTCCCTCAGACTGTTGTTGAGATGACAGCACGTCCATGCGTGTGGCCTGCAGAGGGATGGAAGAGGCAGGAGCGGCGAGGTTTTTATGAGATCGTGGCGCCCATTTGACGCGAGCATTGATCTGTACCTCGTTACACAGACGGGGCTCCAACCAGTGACAACTGCCTGCCTGCCTCCGTTTACTGTTGTCGTCTTATGGCAGCAGAGGTGGTGAGAGCAGGAAGAAAAAATAGAGGGGCAATTTTTAAGTTTATGGAACACCCCCGTAAATGACAATGTCAATTGCTGTTTGTCAAAGATTGATACATGAATCCACAGTTGGGTGATGAAATTGCTGGGTGTTCTGCTGACGAACAACGCTTCTTCTTTGCATATCGCTGAGGAGAGACACGGTGGGAACCGCCGAGGCACACTAGCTGCAGTGTTATAAGCTTGAGTCATTTGGTTTTCCTCAGTGTGGAAGTTTCGAAAAAAAAATGCGACGACAGAGCTGGAACCAGAATTTCTCCTACTGGACCAGCCAAAAAATTGCTCTGTGTTTTTCGTTTGTCTGTTCTTGGCGGGCGGGGCGGGGGGGCTTTTCTTTTGTTATGCTTCTTTTTAAAGAACAAGAGAATGTAGCGTTCTGTCTCAGAGCACTGGTTAATTCGGCTCGTTGACTTGTTTACTCTGCAAACTTCTAATCCTCAAACTGAGGCCGCAGCACTTGAGAAAAACGTGATAGACACAACCGACACACTCGAGCAGGAAGTGTCAACATTAGCTTTCATCTATTCATCTGAGAACGGGGTGTGATTTTTCTTTTTTCTTTCTCTAAGCAGCAGTAAACAATTACATACTGATTCAAGAAGGTTGTGAGTTTGTGAAAACACAGATCCATGCAAATGTGAAGGGAAATTCATGCGCAAATTGCATCATTAATGATTCATCATTGTACATGTCCAATCCATCCATGCGGGTATATTTGCATACCCATGTATGTCTTTCCAAGTCCAACTGCATGTCTCATGAGATCTAATTTAGAAAAGCTTGTGTTTGCAGAAAATAAATAGCAATATTTACGGGACTTGACATCGCAATGCACTTCTCCTGGTATGTGACTGGGAGCCAATAATCAGACTTATTTTAGGTTTTGAAATGGATAACATACTGTAAAAAAAGAGGAAAGGGTATCAAAACCATTAGAACGTGCAGTCAATTTAATTGGACATAAAATTAATTGAGTCCATCTCTCTTGACTTAATTGCGGGATAGTCACATGCATTTTTTTATGGGGTTTGACCATCTATGTACAGTTTAATGTTTCCAGCCATTTCCAGCTCAGGAGAAAATCTGTCGAGAGTAAGCTATAACATTGTTTGGGTCTCCCCCAGGAAACCAAAATCATGAAGGTCCTTTTTATTGGAAAAACCTTTTGAATGAACATCGTTTCTCACAACTTGATTTCATTGTTGTTGCCCGTTGGATCAATTTCTTCTGATAACTGTTTTCACCGAAGGTATACTGCTGGAATCGTCGAAGACGCAGTATCACTACAAGGAAGTCCGACACAAAGAGTGATAATCGACCTAAGCTACAGGGGGAGCTGTCTTGTCAATAATTTTATAGAAATCTCTTTCATAATTTGTTTCTATGGGGGAACATTTCCAGGACATCCGCCAATCCACCTTAGCTGCACTCGCCTTTCTCATTCAAATCTGTCCTTCTGTAGCTGCACTCACAGTGTTTCCTGTGCAATGAGGAAGCAGTAGCGACATTATGGTTGCGCTCCTTTTATCGAGGTGTCAACCACAAGAAGAGGTTCCTGATTCTGAACTGTCGCGCGAACTAGCCGTGGTTATGGCCCACCCGCAACTACCTTGATGCTTTCCTACATTTTTAAATTGTCCATTATAATGTTCTATTCTAATCCATGGCAATGCCACACATTTTCTTAGTCTGGAGTCAGGGATTCTTGATTATTATGATCCCAAACTTGGCCCAAGAGTGACTTTTAAGTAAGCAAATATACGCTAAACTAAGTAGACCGGCCAAGTGGCCGGTGTTACAAGAATGGGTCTGTAAGGAACATGAGCTGAAAACAACAAGTCTTTGTTTTGTTTGTACGCTCCTCACAAATTCTCGCTTTATGAGTACGACGGTATCTCTAAAGTAGCCGAACTGCTGGAAATCTCATATTGCCCAATTAGAGTTTCCATAATGGCCCCGGTGTATTGCGCTGTCATCACCCCCCTAATGCGCCCGCAATTTAGACCGAGCAAAAACACACCAAACTCCCGGCTAAGTGAACAAAATTAGGTGGGCTGTAGATCGCACAATGTGCGACTCCCAAGTTAAATAGCTGGTACAATGGCTCACGTAAATTATGTGCTTTATGCAAATGTGCCTTGCTGCTGTGCGTGTCCACAGCTGCGGCGGTGATGACATATAGTGCTCCGTTAAAAGCAAATCTTAATGTTTACATCTGTTGATCTCGTTCATACATTATATTAAAACATACACTGAGAAATGACCGGATTGCTTTCATACCCCTGTTGACATTTTACTCTAATGTGCAAAGTCTAATAAATGCCCATCTATCATTTTATTGATTGTTCAGCTCCTCGGCCACACACTGGTTCAGATCCATGTATATATAGCTATTGCCCATTGCGACCACTTCCCTCTGTTGCGACTCAGCCGTCCCTTTTTTTCCAGTTGAACACCTTGTTATCTTGATTGCTTGAACTTGCCCCTATAGCTGGAGTCAGCTAAAACATTAATTGGACACAGGGAAAAGTTCACAGTCCTTCCAGCCATCCGTTGCACACCTTTCCATTATTGATGTTCCTTTATGTGAGAAATTCCCTTTGATAGAGCCAATCGGTGAGCACTTGGAACACTTTCTATCCAAGGAAGAACGGCAAAGACGGTAATGAAATATTAAGCGAGTGGAAAGAAATTATTTTTGAGTGATGGTATACCTGCATGGGATGAAAAAAGATCTCACCCTCTTCAGTGCGAAGCGTATTGACTTTGATCCACGCTGCGTTGCTTTGACTTTCTCGATGTGAAGTAAGTTTAGAGGACTTTGCTCTTGTCAGGTCTATCCTGCAACCTTTCACCCGTGGTGTGGGTGAAAGGTTCAGCCAAATGAATCACTCTCAACCATAGGCTAATGAGACATTTATTTATATATATATATATATATATATATATATATATATATATATATATATATATATATATATATATTTGTAAAATAATGTATAAATCTCACAGCGGGATGTTTCCACAGCAGAGTAGTGTATCGTTATCTTGAGTGCATACATAACCGCGACGTCCTGGTTGTGAAATCTAGCCATGGTGAAGCGCTATTTTCCCCCTGTGTTCCTCCCCTTTCTTCCGTGTCCTATCTAATGACGGCAAAATGCAGCACAAAGAGAAAATCGAAGGAACTGAAAACAAGACAATTCCCAATCCGCAGTCGGCGTCATTATTCCGAAACGTTTCTCTTTTGATGAGATCTTGGGCCTGAAAAGCTCTTTATTCACTTGAAAGCAGTCGTCTACCCTCGCCACTCCGCCGCGTGGACTGTGGATCCAGACTCTCAGCAGCCTGTTGTGCGAGTGCAGCCATTCTCTTTTAATATCCTTTGCAAATAAAACATTGTGTTTGGTTACTTTTTTGAAGATCTCCACGCCTCTGACTCCCTTTCTAGTGCTTTCCAACTGATGCAGCCAACACGTATTGATCATCGCACTAAAGCATTCCCTCTTGTAGTACAGCGAGGACAAGAGCTCATGATTTAAGAATAAGAACTTGTTTTTTTAGTTCCAACAGATTTTTCGCTGCTTTTTCATTTCACCAGTGCTCAGCAAAATACTGCCACTAACGGATTCAGTGAGATTGCTGGTTGATGGCTAACATACTGACCAGGTAACGGATCTGCAGGACAAGCTGAATCATGAATAGCAGGGTAGATAAGGACCAAAGGTCATCCCCAGGCCTTGGAGAACAGTGTAGATTATTCCTCTTCATTTTGAACCTGTTTCTTGTATTTTCTGCCACCTTCTCTCTCTCTGTTTGGTACACTTACATATGTCCAAAAATAATAGTCGAGATGGGGGAAAATGGCGAGCAATGGGGCAAGAAATGAGCAGTCAGATAATCAGACGTGTTGTAAACAAGCCCACAGTTAAGACATTATCCAAACCACCAACCTAAATGTCAGCAATAATCCCTCATTGCACAGGAAATGATGTGCGTAAACAGCTATGGTAAGTACAGTAAGTCAGAGAGGAACCAGAAGCTCGGTCTGTGAATTCTGTTTGATATTTACAACAAGGAAGCGGAGGAGACAAGATGTTTGAGCTCAAATAAGTCGACCTCCTGTCCTTTCTTATCAGCGTTACCAAATCTCAGCATTTATTATGGATGCTATCATCAAAAATTACAAAAAGATAAAGGATAATTGGAATTTAGCGCAGTTCAGCATTTAAAATTATAGAAGCTCATCACGTAATTACTCAACTGGATTGAGATTGCTGCCTAATAATTTGCACCTGACAAAATAAAAGTGATAACAATCGGTGGTTTATGTATTATAAAAGTATCAGATGAAATAAATCCATTAATTAGGGAGTCCAGGTGTTCCGACAGAGACCTGGGCTCAGTTCCCGTCAGTTTCCAACTAATATAACTGGCAGCGTTCACTGTCGGGGAGCCAGCGAGGGAGGAGGTCCCGGTCTTGCAGCGCGGACTCTGCTCGGTTTGTGTGTACGTTAAAATTAAAAAAAAAAAAAACGTAAACCGGTTTACAGTCTGCAGTATAAAACCCAACCCACCGTCCCTCACCGGCTTCCACGCACAGGTCTGCAGTGGTGAAACCCCTGGACACTTGTATAGATGTGTAAACCTACATGCTCATCCCGACGCGATCTGTGAAATACTGAAAATGCACATTTCAGACTTTTGCTTGAAAGAATAGCCCCTGAATCTATGACGGACTACAATAGCTCTACACAGAGGTTGTTACTTTTTTTTTTCTTAGGTTTTTATTGCAATATATTAAGCATTAACTGGTTCGTGTATCACAGGAATATGCAGAAACAAACAGGGGACACATGTTATCGCCTCGGTAGATGTTGCAAATGTTGTCGCGCCCCCCCCCCCCCCCCCATGTCTCTGCGCACCACATTCTCTGTCATGTTTGCAGGCAGATCTGGGAGGACTTCAGGTGGCTTTGCTCTTGTAATCCTCATATTAGTGACACTTCATTTGAGCCCCTCTCACTAATCTCAGGTAGCAGTTACACTTAATGATTCTCCGGTGCCCTCATTCTGCTTAAGCAAATGGGAAAAGGGGAATGAGACAGACAAAGAGGCAGAGACACAGAGGGAGAGACGGGGAAAAAAAGGAAACGACAGAGAGAGAGAGAGAGAGAGGGAGAGTTGAGGTGAGAGATGCAGCGTACTGGAGTCAGTCACTTAGCAGGAAAACAGTGCCATCTGTCGATACTGGCGAGGGACGACAGAGGCCCGTCTCTTCAGGGCGAGCTCTCTGCACGTGGAGACCTGAAACGCGCACAGTTTTTTCTTTTTCACAAAATCTCAGCAGAGGCATCATTTATTCTCAGGCCTTTTTTTTTTTTTTTTTCATAAATCAAACTGCAGAGGAATACGCAGGGACCGCACGTGTCGATGGAGTCGAGAAGAGTCCGAGCTGCATACGGCGGAATAGGAAAACAAGTCACCGGCGGAATCTATTTTTCTGTTTTTTAATTGATCAGTCTCTTAGCAAAGCAAAGGCGGAGGGGGGGGGGGGGGAAGGAAAAAAAAAACAAACACTCCAGAAATGTTGATTTGGAACAGACACTTCAGAGAACAGATTAGACTATCTAATTATCATCTCTGCCTGGGGATGACGCCTTTGATGTGAATGCTACTGCACAGTCTCTCCCCTCACTCCGCAAATAATGAGAATTCTAATTAAGGGACGGAATAATCGCGGGGGCTCGTGGCCTTGGTTTGCTTCTTATTAGGGCCGCTTAAATCCCGGGGGTTGTACAGCGGGCATTTAGAAGGGCAATGTGGAGGCATGTTTGTAGTGTTGTTGTTTGTTTTGTTTTGTTTTTTTCAAGGAATTAGGAGCGTCGGACGATTTACTGGCAGGCTGGCTTTCACGATGTCAGCAGCTATGGATGGGGGATGTCAATCATCTTAGTCCCTGAGTTGAAAGGATGTCGCCGTCGATTTTCAACAAGTAGATTATGGCCGGTGTGGGAGCTGTGACTGGGATTTAAACCCGGGTTGATGGGAACTTACTCCTCTTATCGTATTCCTCCTATAACCTTAACTCCCACTCCACGTGATTATCTCATTAGTGTGTGCTTAAGGATTTGGGGATGTAATGAAAATATGTCAGTCTTGTGGATAAAAAAATAAATAACTCGTTATACATTTAGCAGGAGATGAGTTTTTCCGTCCAAAATGAGTTACGAGCATTGTTAGCTTTATTCAAAAAAGCACATTTTGAGATAATGGACTGGATTACTGTCAAGATGGGAATAAAACTGTCCTCTGGTCTGTTGTATAATCCAATACACTTCTTAGATATACTTCTACTGGCTGGTGAGGAGTCTCAGGTATGTAAAATATATAAATAATTGCTGATTTTTTACATTAAGTGTATTGGATTAAAATCGCGTACTGCTCCTTAAACAGCATTACGCGAAAACTACTCAACTGCTTTCCATGAAATGTTTGTGGAGGGGGTCGGCCACGACCGAAGGACGAAGAATATTAGGAGCGGATCTGGATGAACGAGCAGATCCAGGATTTCTTTTTGTCTTTCCCTTTCTTTAACCTGACGGGATTGAGCTTTGACCTTTGGCAAAAGTACGTGCTCTGTGTTATGTGCTTTGTGTCTAAGACAAATGTGACTTACTCCATTACATTTACAACAATGTAGCTGTAGACACCAGTTCTTTTGGTGACGCAGATTTGATGTTGGGTTTATTGTAAAAAAAATCACTGACATTTTGACAAAAAGTGTTGATTCAACCATATGCATCAGTAAAAATACTCCAACAACATTATATAGCACAATCAGTTACCATTCATGGTGAATAAAAAGTTATTCGTCATGTCCATTTAAAATGAAGAATGCAGGACTTCCATAGAGTAGTTGTATAAACACTTCTTCAACTCAAGCAAAGATCTGAAAGCAACTGACGGTTGTTGAAGTCCCATGGTGGTCAATTTAGAGCGATTGGAGTCACATGCATGAAGTGAATGAATTAATGACTTTAAGTAAATGAATTAACCTTAAATCAATTAACCTTGTGACCTCATCGGACAAGCGATGCCCCCCCCCCCCCCCCCCCATTCCTCACGGCGTGTTCGACCTGCAGAGGTTTTAATACCTGGGGGCTTTTCAGGTGACAGTTAATGATGAAGCATCTTGGCAGAGTCAGGAGAGGTCGTTGAAACAGCACCACGGCGGAGCGTTTAAATCGCTAATCTGAACAGACAGAGGTGAATAAGAATAACAGTTAACTGAAATCACTGTACTTCAAACAAAAAGAAAATGTTTAATGTCAGAATCAATCACCAGAGTTGTTGCCTGGAGGTTTTCAAACAATCCAGACACTGCAGAAAAAAGGCTCAAACCTGTGATGTCTGGAGCTGCCGATTTGCACCAACCGGTGGTTTTGCCTATGCGATGATTCTTTTCTCTTTTACTTTTAACCTACATTCACTTTATTCTGTAGCAATGATGTATGCGCTGAGATGTACCGATGCTCCGACCCCTGTGCTTTTTAAATCCCCTGCAACACACAACCTGTTTTTAGAGACTTTTTAATGATGTCAATTACGGGTTAAAGCTGATCACTTGGTTTTAACGGCCCTGGGTCATCATTACATCGCATCCAGCCTCAAAATGCACAGGACTGTGCTTTACTAAGCGTCTGCATAATACGAGTCTGTCAAAGGTATGAGAACGCACAGATCTGGAGAAATGCTAATTCATAATGCGAAGAACTCTCGCGCAATTTAGTTCAAACCAAATATGTTGTTGCGGTTGTCCTGTGATTTTGATCTGGGTATATTAAAAGAATAAATTAGGATCCCACCGCAAAAAAAAGTATGTATGATTCTCCTATGAACACAGATAATTAATGGACCAGCCAACATTCACGTCAGCTCTGCAATATGGAAACACAATCTGTATGCGTGTAGTAGCATCCAGTTTGAAGTCTTCTGAGGCCGTCTAGCATAGCGTGCTGTACTGTATAATAGTTTGTTATAATAACACACACACACACACACACACTGCACTGTGTTTTATTCATGAACTCTCGTTGGTCATTGCTCATTACACCAGCGATCACACTCCCTGTTGTTCATGCACCGCCGTCTTTAACAAGTTGTCTTCTTACGTTGCTCCATAGTTAACCTACTACTTCTGAATTCAGTAGGAGTATCAAAGAAGGGACTCTACTCCTGTGCCTGTAATGCACATTATTGTACATTACAGGCACGATTCATTCAAACAACATTTTGAAATCTGAATTAATAGAGGCTACTTAACTGCCCTGGTTATGACTGATTCTGCCTCTAAAAATGAATATTCATGTACAGACGATATCATGTACAAATAATATTTGCATTTGGACTCTTTTCACATAACTCTCATAACTTTATGTCACTTTTACTATAATAATGGTGTTTACACTACTCCTGAAAAGGTCTGCAATAACCGAAAGATGACAAAATGTCATCCTGCATCATCAAATGTCATCAATTCAAACAAACCCATTTGATTTACAACTAAACCGCAGCATCAAGTATATTTTGCAAGAAACTTAATTTGGAGCGGATTATGTTTTCTATTTACGGAGCTCCGGAGATAAACATTTAATAAGCCGCGCATGCGATCCATAACTCCTGCACATAGTTTTACTAATTCTTACGCGCAGTTTACAAATTCTTACGCATTAGTTTAAGTAAGTCGCATGCACGTTTGAGTAAATTGTCATGCTTTCTAAAAACCATCACGCCCATGTCACCTCCCGGGCTCCACAAATAGAAACACAATGCGTAAGAATAAGTAAATGGTTAAGAAAAAAAATTACGCCAATGTCACATCGCGCGCTCCGTATCTATTAACATAGTAAAGATATGTTTTTAATTTGCGTATATGGCAAGTGGACAATATGTTAAAGGAGAGGATTTCAGTAAAATAGTCACATAGAATTATTATATATTTGTGATCTTGCAGTATCCACTTGTACTGACCGCCGCTATTGTTAATATTATTGAAATTCTTATCATTGGTCATTGGTTTAGTCAATCACAGGCCTTGGTTGATGTTAGGGGAAGGACAAAGGAAAAATAGAAACATACAAATAGAAAAAGTTAAGACGGCATGTTTATTTACATGAAAGCTCTTTCCCAAACTTTAACCAAAGTGTTTCTTTGTTGCCTAAATGTAACCACAGTCACTCTTGAGTGGCCTCTTGTGACACAGTTGCGTACTTGTACCATTACTTTTACCATTACCACTAACCACAACCACCTCCTGGCGTCTCTACTGCTGTTGATGATGTAACACTTTATTCATTAAAGGAATACAAATCAAAATGTTGCCTTTTGAACATAATCTGGCCAAAGTTTCTGTTTCCTCAGAACACGTTTGCCGTTTACTTTTATTTAAATGTAAATGTCATTTCTAAAAACTAGTTTTTGTCCCCAGAATTTAACTGACACTGTTGGAGCAAGTCACTGAATTTGGACAATTTCACCAAACCGAATGTGAACACACACCAGAAGCCTTTGGCAAACAGCTCTTTGCCAAAATGCACCAGAGTGATTCCGGCTGAACCGACCAACCATCAAATAGACACGAGCCCCCTCACCGCCTCCCGCATGATAGCTTAGCTGAAAACCCTCTCTCTCTCTCTCTCTCTCTCTCTCTCTCTCTCTCTCTCTCTCTCTATATATATATATATATATATATATATATATATATATATATATATACATTTCATGCTGCATAAAACCTTAGGTTCAAAAGTTTAATTGTGTTTCATCTTATATTTTGCTCTCTGCCTTCGCTATAAGTGAACAATTTATAGTTGCTTTCATGATCGTTTTGTATATTTCATGAGATCAAATGGTGAACATTACTAATTCAAAGGTTTACCAAACGCAGCGGTTTAATGCGGCTTTGTCTGAATTGGACCAATGTCTGGAGGTCTGCCTCGAAGATGCAACAGCAGCGGTCCACGAGCTATTATTACACTTGGTGTTTTGTTGTATGGTGGAGGGAAATTATTCAGGAATCCGCGGCCAAGAATGTGGCCGCCAGTGTTTATTTGCGCTAAGGGCGGCCAACTGAAACAGGCGTCACATATGTGCTGTCACACCCGCGTCCCTTGAACAATCCAGCGCCATTCGCCCTCTCGAGCAGTTGTCACCTTTTGAGGTGGGCCCTCATCAGCGGAGAGAATGTGTCCTCGCGGAATGAAGGTTGTCATTCACGGGGGCTTCGCTGCTGATCACCGAGCAGGAAGTCAGGGGACACCTGTCACAACACCGCGGCGAGGAGGTGAGCACGGTGCTATTCTAGACATACCTCTGGCCGCATATCAACAAGCGGCTGGACAGAACTAATAGAACACATCGTTCGAGAGGTGACAGGATATGGGCGCTTCAAAACCAAACTTCCATCTGTGGTGGCCGACACACTTTTTCTTTTGCAGTGGGGTGTAAGGGGAAAACACACACACACACACACACACACACACAAACTAAAATGTTTTCTGTGTCTGAACTGGAAGAGAGACTGAGACAAAAACGAAGCCAAATTCTATCCCGAATAACATTTCTCGACCCCTCCGTGGTGATATTCTGCATCTGCCTCGCGACCCCGAGGATGCAGCATGAAGGCATGTGGGTCTCTTAGTGCTAATTTGTTCCGCCCACCAACAGACTCCTTCATTTCCAAATGGCCCTTTAGTCTCCGTGCAGACCGGGAAGACGTCGGCGCAGGCCGCGTGTGCCGACCACATCCTGCATTGTTTTTTCCGCATCAAGGGGATGTAGACTAATCCTCTCTGGATAGTTCTGCACCGAAGACCTCATTAATGTCATTATCATCACCCCCACTCTGATAATAATGTTACAGTTAACTGTGCAGCTTTGTGAATGTAAATATTCCCATCTCAGAGTTTGTGCAACATTTGGCCGTACTGAAATCCAAACGGCACAATCTGTAAAGTGTTCTCTTCCAGCATCTGTGAAGTGGAACCGGAGTTCGGTGAACGACTCCACATGAAACTTTCCGTGCAGTCGTGTAATATGTTGTTTTTTATGCATATTTATTGATCGGAATGTGAATGCAAACCACATTTTGTTACCTTAATGTTTTCTTGTATATTTCTATTTTCTCTATTAGTATTTTACGTGTGTCTTCATTTATTTTTCAAACTTTCATTTCAAATGGATTTGATTGTTATTGATTCTTAAAAAGACAAAAGTATTGCCATTTTATCCGGTGTCTTTTTTTAAGAAGCCAACGTGGCCTAACAGACACACAACTGTAAAGGTGGCTCACCACATTGAACTTCCAGTTTATTGCAAATCAATTAATTTACAGTGGTTTTACATTTGAGACAATAATTTAGTCCAACTGCAATTCCCTTGATATATATGTTCCTTTGAAATTCAAACTGAGAAGTAATTGCATGAGATGTAAATTTGAAACAAATGAGATATTTTGTACAACCACAGACATAACAGATGATATCATGGCGATGCTACAATGTACATTAAAGTAGAATAAATGGCAAATATGATTTTAAATGAAATAATTTCCAAAGCAAGAACCGGAGTGTAAATAATTAGAAAGGCGGTTCAGAAATTACCGGAACCGTTGCAGGATGTTGGTATGAGATCACCAAGGGGCCAGAAGATTTTTTTTAAAGGCACAGTAAGTAATTTTAGCTCGAATTTTTAATTGCATTCTGAAGACAGTGACTACTTCCTTGATAGGATTAGCCATCAAACCCCCAAAAGATTCATCAATCTTTCTGTCAAGCATCCTCTAGGACATCACGGTCGTGATTGGATAAAGGGGGGGAAATGTTACCCACCGTGTTGTCATTACCAGTCCAACTCTGGCAGATCTATTTTTACTTCAAGTAATGAGGAAGGAAGTTGGGTAATTCTGCCTTGATCCTTCTTGAAAGGACCCAGTGGGGTTTTGTCAAGAGGAAGAGGGACGTCTAATGGTTTCTTTAATGTAAAGTTTAAATATATATTTTTTTCATTGACATCTTTAGCAAAGAAAAGTTGAGTATCATACTGTCATGATATTTCAAAGCCTAAACTCGTGCATTTATTTTCTTAAGATTATTAATATATGCTTGTAATATTATAAACATATAAATCACATATATATATATATATATATATATATATATATCTAAAGAAGTATCTAAATAAGTGTATTGATCACCAGTAAATATTCTGGAAAATCAATTCAGAAACTATTCAGGGATTAAATAACCAAACTGTGATGTTTGTTTTTTCAGTTAATTCAATAAAATCCTACATAACAGAAATACAGTTTTACTATTTGCACACACAGGCATCAAACACAGAGAAAACAGGATAGTTTGTGTGTGTGTGTGTGTGTGTGTGTGTGTGTGTGTGTGTGTGTGTGTGTGTGTGTGTGTGTGTGTGTGTGTGTGTGTGTGTGTGTGTGTGTGTGTGTGTGTGTGTGTGTGTGTCTTTGATTGCTCGTGTGGGTGGCCATATCTTAATTACCTCCGCCATCGTTTCTGTTTTATTTTTTTGTCTGTTTGTTTGTCGTTTCATTTTTATTTGCAGGCTTACACAAAAACATCTGAATCGATTTCCACCGAACTTCAAAATAACATTTTGGTGCGGATGCAGGGCAGATATTTTTTCCACTTTCTTTACAATTGCCATATATGGCGTTTGGTTAACATTCACTGGAATAATGTTCTTGATTCACCACTGTTTAGCATTATATTTCATGACAAATAAATAACGTAGGTTATCAGACCACCCTCTTTATTCCTACTTTAAGTAGTAGTCACGTGTAGGATTAGATGGCGGAGGTTAAAGCAACTAACTATTAGTCTGTTGCTATGACCGGGAGGCTGCACATTGCTGCTTTGACCCGTATGACAATGTCACCTTCTTAAACATCACAATGACAATGCCAGCGTGCAGATATTTGGAAGTTGATATGAAAATTGAACTGCATTTGCATGTACAAGGCCACAGACCAAAGTGATAGACTCATGAGCATGAATATGACCAGTTTTTATGGTAACCCCATCCAGTGGTTGTCGACACATTTCACGTCCTGAACTAAAAATGTCCACGTCATCGAGGGGATCACAGCAGACATTGGGATTCATCCTCTGCGGGCCATGAATGTCAGCCCACAAAAGTCACGCCCGTACAACGGCTGCCAGGCTATTTCAGTGTCTCTCTTAGTTGAAACTCCAGAGCCACGCCGTTACCAAGGGCTGCAAAAAAGCGAGCGCGTGCATACGTTCTCCCCCGCGATAACTATTCACTTGGCACTGCACGCTCGCCTAATTACACACTTCAATTTCTGTGTGTTTTACGCGCGGGGGGACAAAGGAAGAGAAAAGCCCTAGAGAGAGGGAGAGAGACTGGGAGACAAACAGAGGGAGACAGGGATTATGCATGGTGTCTCTCCCCCTGCAGGGCGGCAAAGCATATCACACGCGGGCGGGACTGCGCTGGGCAGGTGCTGCGCTGTGAAGATGTGCCACCCAGACACAGATGAAGAGTAACGTGTCTGTGCTCTGAAGTTTTGTCAAAAGCCCCTGCCTCTGTCTGTGCTCCCTTGTTTCCGTCTCGTGCTCTCTCTCTCTCTCTCTCTCTCTTTTTGGTATCGTGTCTCACTCTGTTCCTCACACTCTCGCCCGACCCGAGTGTCTTCCATTGCCCGTGCTTGTTTGCATCCGAGGAGTGGCACCGACACGGTGTTCAGACGAGGACTCGGCTCACTTGTGACGTTTGCACTGTGCGAAACAAATCTTAATAAGGTCAGATTACACAAAACAGCGGCAAAGGGCAGAATTTGTAAAGGTCACAGGCGGGGGTAGCCGGTTCTCAGCGTGCTGCTCAGTGGGGGGGGGGGGGGAATAATATGACAGCGGGTATCAATGAAGGCAAAGAACGGAGTCACCAAAAATGTTGCTTTGCTTTCATTTTGAATAGTCTCCTTGCCTCATACTCGTTAACATTTGATGTTCATGTTATAGCCGTATATTCTGAGTATGGAAGTACACGACAGTGGATGATGTCGCACAAGTGGCCTGAGCCATTTTTATGACCATCGGTTTGACTGGCATCGGGCATACGACTGATTTGAAAACGTTTCCCTTACTGCTTTGCATACGTGACGCCCAGCAATACACCAAGGCCAACAAGCTCACACAGCAAGCAGCTGCCGTTTATACCTTGCAGCGACATGGACCAAAATATGTCTCCTTTGAAAAGTTATTTCCGACAACTGCAAACTTGTTTGGGTATTTTATCGATAGCAAACGATGCCAAACAAACAATTCACTTGGACCAGCTCGAGATGCAGATGACTTTTTGACATTTAAAAAGGTATATACCACTTTTTGAAAGAATGAACTATGCAGCCTTGTGTTATATGAAATATGTTTTCATTCACACAAAAATCTACAAGACAAATTTTTAAAAAAAGCTCCTTTGCTGTCCCCCCCTCATACTCCACACACACACACACACACACACACACACACACACACACACCTCCCCACCCCACCCCAGCCTCAGTTGGAGTTGCGGAACAAGACTACAGCCAAACATGTTCTAAACTCAGAAACAATGCAGTGTGTTATCACCAGCGACAGTGCCATCCGCTGGCTGGCTGTGGCTGATGTGTGGACCCAGTGTGGCTGGATGCGGAGGAGCGATAGGGCGCCCCGATACAGCCCAGGGCAAAAAGAGGAACTATGGTGTGTCACTAAACCACAGAGCCACAGTGTTGTCTTAGCCATGCATCACGGAACCGGGTGCGTCTTCGTAAATCGCCCAATTTCAGCCCCCCAAATTCCCCCAGTCTCTCCCATCCTGCCAGGTCCCGTACTTAGTCAGACGTGCAAAGCTATGTGTACAGGCTTAAGCAGTGGAGGCCGGCTGGTTGCTTTCCTACATGTGACTGCTCCTGCTTTTTCTTTCAGGTTTATTCTGATGCGAGGAAGTGGACTTAATGGACTGGCGGACAATGCGGGTGGAATGGTTGATTGCCAGTAGGTTTTCGAGAGGAAAAAGAAAAAGAGGGCTGGAAGCGAGTGACACGGACAAAAAACAAGAGAAGAAAATGAAGGGTCGCAATAAGCCGGGGATGAAATAGGGAAAGATGAAAAGGGTTGCATTGATTGGATCACTCAGCAAACCACAGAAAGAGAGCGCGCGTGAGAGGAAATGGCTCCGAGACCTTAGTTTTAATAGTATTCCTTCAGACCGACACCAGCTAATCATCGGAGAGAGTGTGTGACTGACTTTGAGTTATCGGCCCCTTCATTGTTCCAAAATTGATCACACTATCTCCCAATCCATCTCCGCACATTCATCTCGGGTGAAAGTGGTTGTCCAGGGCGCATAATGGACAGATTAGGAGGAAAACCTCTGTTCTGGCAACACTCAATATTTCCCCATTAGCGCGGTGGCCTCTGGGATTAGACCTTTGCCGCACATTAAAGATGTCAATACTGTTAATATTGCTTTTGGAGGTCCTCCACCTTCTCAGCGCCACAGCTTGTGTAACCAGATCTGTTTGATAGGATCTATTGAGCAGCCCTGAGACTGGCAGCAGGAGACCTGTAGGTCTCCTTGTCTATTTGAGGACGTAAGACTGTGGGAGGAAAGAGTGTTTGTCCTCAGCGTGGCTCTATTCGGACTATTGGAGGTCGACGACTCACAAAGCATCTCAGTGTCTCATTCATTACACAAATGCATACTGAAAAATAATCAAATTTGCCCTCCGTGGCACAAAAATGAATTGTAGAGAACTTTTTTTCCACTCTCCACTTTGCTTAGTCACCGTGACAACTGTTCTCTCTATGACGTTGTGCGGCCGAGACCTGTGAAGTGCCTTGAGATAATATACTGTACGTTGTGCTTTGGTTCCATTCGAGTGAAGCTGAATTTAATTTAATTTAACTTCTTTATGCTGTTCATATAGACGGAAATGAGGCGGTCTGCATTGATAGCTACTTACTGCAGCTAACTGAATGTCACGTTAACTCAACATGTAACTATTTTTGACATATAATCGGGGTTTGAAGGCCCCTTTTACATTTGCTATTGAATTAGCTATTTGGTTGAGCTGAAGCCCGACACTTACCTTTCAGAACCTACTGCTCGGTCACTGTTTTGTCATCGGTGTCTGCCGCCATATTGAGAAGGGAGTTGTCACGGGTGCAATGAATCCCGGGATTGGGCCCAGAAGGATCCAACCGTTGGATCCAGGGCTGCAACTAATGATCATGTTCATTATCGATTAATCTGTCGGTTATTTTTTCTCAAATAAATCAATTAGTTGTTTGGTCCATAAAATGGTGAAAGATGTCGATCGTTTTGTTTTGTCCAAACACCAAAGATATTCCGTTTACTGTCATAGAGGAGCAAAGAAACCAGAAAATATTGACTTTCAAGAAGCTCAAATCAGACAATTTAGATTTTTTTTTTTCATAAAAACCACTTCCATCGATTAATCGATTATCAAAATAGTTGGCGATTAATTTTAGTAGTCGATTTCTAATCGACCAATCGACTAACTGTTGCAGTTCTAATTGGATCCTCCGTTGCTCGGGCTGCCTTTGAAGGAGCCTTCAGAATGGGACGGCCCAGTCGCACTGCTGTGATGCAACCGATCTTTGTCATCGGGAGGATGCGGACCCTAAATTTGGACACCGCTTGAATCTAAGACGCTTTAAAGTGTGTAGTGTAGTTTGCAATGGAAAAGACTGTGGACGACACAGAATGGAGGGAACAAAATAATATTAATAATATATAATGATGAAAACAATAATATTGCATCGGCAGTGACATTCAGGCACAGTGCGATATTGACATTCATCAATGCACATATTCAAGTTGTTTGCTTTTCTGTTGTAGAACTATAAATATGGAAAACTAAGATAAATAGCATTATCATAGCTGTTCCTGTGTATGTACTGGGACACACTGTCATAGCAGTAACCAAAGAAAAAGCAACGACGCAGTTTCACCACAAGAGCGCGCCATTGCTCTTTCTCAGAACACGGGCGTAAATCCAGCAGCTATGTGCAGACTTACTTGTTCCTGTAGACATCAGGATACAGGATATGTATAAATCAGTGGTCAGTCAGGAGAACATGGTTTTATAACCAAAATGTAAAAAGAAAATTGTGTGTTTTTGACATTCAGTCTTCATTATCAGGGTAAATCAGAAGTTAATGCCAAGCAGTTGATGCTGTTGTCGTGGACTTTCAACATCATTGCCTCGTTTGTGGCCTTTTTAATCGCCCGACTGAATCACACCCCTCGGCGCTGCTCCCGTATATGCTTTCCGCGGCGAATGAAAACACATACCCCTGCGTGTGTGTGAGGAACGGTCCGCCCGGTTCCGGCAGTGCTGAGGTCATATCCACTGGGATGGCCCCGGCGGCGTGTGGACAGGATGAGGAATAGAGCCCCACTCTCCGAGTTAGATAAATACCCCGCTCCGGAGCGTTCACCGGGGACGACACAAAGACCAAAATCAGCAATACATAAGCATCAATAATTAAGCAGCCACACGCGGTGTGAAAGGGTGAAGGGGAGGGTGGGGTCCTGGACCGTGCACGCGGTTGGCTCTGAAGTGATCCTAAATGCTGCTAATGCCTCTGAAGCTTGTCACAAAGGGCCAAAGTGAGGAGCGTGCATGTTTTGCTTTCAGCTCCGTGGCACAGCTGTAGTGCAAGTGTGTGGTATATGTTCCTTTGTCTGGGTTTTATTTTCTTCCTCTCTGCCCCCTGAAATCACTCTTATTTGCTCTCCCTTGTCTCAATTTCTCTTGTTTCCCCCTTTTTGCTAGCAGTTTTCCTAGATTCCTCTCAGGCGACGGGACGCATTGGGTCAAACCGATCGTATGAACGAGTGCACCGCGTGACCCCAACCTGGCTCGGCCCGCGCCTTATCATTTATTTATGGGAGCCACTATCATCGCAGCGCTGAGCAAAACAACAGTGATGTCATCGCCCTCATTGCTCTGTGTGTCGACCGACCGAAACGATCCTGCTTTTGGGCCAGCAGCAAAACAGGATGTTGGAGAGCGGAAACTGAATTGATAGTTAAAAGTTTTAAAAACCCTCTCTCAGAAATATGACGACAACGGGGAAAAAAAATGTAGCTTCGCTTTGTGGCTCTCGCTGGGAAAGCTTGGAAAGTTTATCTGTTTAGTCCCTTCTTTCAACACACACGCACACGCACGCACACGCACACACACACACACACACACACACACTTGCTGTGGTGAATCCTCTAAGAGGTTTCAGTCTGCAGGCAGTTTTATTTTGGAAGGAAAAGGGGCTTTGGTGTCATGTTCCTGCAGGGCCTCTGGGAGGAGTGGAGGTCTAGGATTTCTTCCAGTGTCACTTTGTCCTTGTGAACTTTTTATCCCCACCTCTGTTTTTTTTCCCCCCTGTTTTTCTTCCTTTCGTCCTCTATCTTTTGTGCGCCTCAGTCACCGACCAACAGGAGTGGCAGTCACTGAGACGGAGTCTGGGCTGTGTTGTGTCCACTGTGTAATTTGTGAATATGCCACTAGGGGGAGAGGGAGAGCCGAAACAGGAGAAGCGAGACAAAGTGGAAGGGGGGGGGGGAAGGAGAGAAGTAAGACCTTAAAGAGAGAAAGGCAACGACAATTTAGACTGAGAACACGTCCGAGGAGAAAAAAGGGAGACGTGATATCGTACGCAAGCAGTGAACAAGAGAGATGTGCGAGGTGTAGTGGGAAAAAAAATCAGAGAGACAGAAAACATGTTTGTCTGTCTGGGTTGTTTTTTGTGCGTGTGTGTGTGTGTGTGTGTGTGTGTGTGTGTGTGTGTGTGTGTGTGTGTGTGTGTGTGTGTGTGTGTGTGTGTGTGTGTGTGTGTGTGTGTGTGTGTGTGTGTGTGTATGTTCATTTGGGTTCGAGAGAGAGAGAGAGTAACCTGTGTTCCCCTTCCACTCATCTGTGGCATCCCGCTCAGCGGCGTGTTTCCATTCACGGGGCACGGAGAGCGCGGTGACCTCGGGGAGAGCCTGTAATTATCCTCTGTGTCTGTGACAGGCCCAGATAATCAGTCTCGCTGGGAATACTGGCACAGATCTGTGGACGAGCGATTCTGAAAGACCCTAATCCTCAATGAAGCATTCTCATAGCTCTCACACTGGTCACTGGAGTGCTCTCGCATTATGCCGTCTCCCGGCACACTCGCAGGTCACCGTTATTCTCGTTCTGCCTCTGTATGTATTGTATTACCTAGTCTGGATCTGGCCTGGTTTGAATGAATTGATTTTTTGTTTTTTGTTTTTTAACAGAGGTTGTAGTTGAGCAACAGGGAAGAAAGGTTGTCCCCTAAATCCGGACAATGTAAATGGATTCAACTCGTCATGTTTTTAAATTTGAGTATCAAGATTTCTTTGCGCAAAAAAACTTTCCCCAAAGCTAACTTCTCTTTCCAGCCGTGGCGTGCAGCTGCGTGCGAGAAAAAGCGCCGACAACATGCCGTTCGTGACGTCCAGGCCAATTAGCCCGACTGGTTTTTTACAGTGTAGAATCGCCGGTCATGGTATTTCGTGTCCCGACAACGTAATGCTATGTCTGTCAACAGCAAAATATTTGATTTTCTTTGTCTACACAAGGCTGTTTGATAGTATAAGCAAATAATAGGCTGCAGTTCGCATTACAGCGAGCGTCGGGGCGCCAGGTAGAAAGGGAAAAAAGTAAAGGTTAACATGCACAGTTAAGCTTTGAAGTACAGCAAACACACGTGCACACACACACACACACACACACACACATACTGTATACAATGGTTCAACATCTCATTAATTTTTCAAAGAGGCTTCAGAAAGAAGTCAGTGATTTATCACAAGCCACAAATACACACACACACACACACACACACAGGTAACACACATACACAAAAATAATGTGCTTCACTATCAATTAATGTGCTGAAAAGTATGCAGGCACACATTTGTATGTGTGTATATATGTATATGTTCATATGTGCGTATTACACGCCTCTTCCAAAAGTCAACTCTCACTGTGCGACACGAGATGAAATCCTTCCAATCACTTGTTCCAATAAGTTGCGGGGGTCAAAGTTTGCGGGGGGGAAATACCGTCGTGGTGGATGTACGCGCTTGTTGAAATTGTTTTGATTTTTTTCCCCCGGATTCACTTGTGCCACGCAGGTTGAGCGGAGCGGCATTCCCACGAGGGGCCCCGGGAATCAATTACCGCTCTCCCGAGGCGGTGGATCGGCCACCGGCGGATCGACAACGTGGCAGACAGGCACGCGGTCAGGCTGTCGCCATTTGATTCGCACATAGTCGGCTCCTAATTGCATCACGCCGGGCCGCAGGTACGTGTGGTTGTAGGACAGAGTGGGAATTCATCGGGGTTCGGCCCTGAAAAACTACAGTGTCCCTCTGGTAATGAAGGCGAGGCGAGCGCTTTAATGTGGTTGGCCCCTGAGCCGTCCCGGGCTGCTAACCGCTCGCAGTCATGGAGGCTCGAGGAACCGGTCTCTTGAGCCTCGGACAGTTTGATCGACAGCTGACATGACTGGCTCCGGAGTTGCCAGTCAATCCAGCACCGAGAGCTGCCCCAGTGCACCTGTCTTCCAATAACGGAAAGACTTCAAAGGATGTTCTTCCTCTATATCCATCTAGTATTGTTGTCTTCTCTCTGAGAGGTGCACTCCGTGTTGCAACCGCGTCCTCTGGACACCGAAAGTTTGCAATGTGGAAGTACCGTTTCGCCAAAAGTTTGCAGGAGGAGAAACGGTGCTCGGGTTTCTGCTTCGCCACAACTTAAATTCATTTGGTTACGTGACACTCGGAGTTGCTCTCACAAGACGCAATAGATCATCTGGGCCTTATGAGGTGACAGATGGTGTAATATGGCTTCTTTCTTTCTTGAGCGTTGTCTAAACTTCCTCCCGTGACATCAGAGAGACGGCAGCAGACTCCCCCGGGCATCAAGAGGCAGACGGACTGGAAAAAAACATAATCACGACTGCGCTATTAATCTACTCCGCTGCCGCCCTTGATCAATACATATTTTGCCCGTGTTCAACAATAACCATTTATCAAGTCCGCCTCGTTCTGCAAGGGATAACCTTTTAAGATGTCAAGAGGAAGGAGGGACTTCTGTTTAATATGCACCTTTAAAACATTTATGTGCCGCACATTGGTAAAGTACACGTAATGCCCTTAACTACAGTATCACGTAATCCTGAATGATACTTTTCCTCGTCAAGTCTTTGTCAGGTGGTGGCACCTTTTTGTTTCCTTTGTTGACCTTGACAACAATTTTACACCAAATAGAGAAAAAGTTGACCCCGACTTTATTTGCGTTGTGAAAAGTCACCTGCCTGGACCCACGCTTGACTTTGGGGTCTGTGGAAATTCATGAAGGTGCGTCCGCTAAGTGAATAATCTGTTTCCCTGTCAGGTACAAGTCACAGTGCCAGACAAGGACAAAGGCAAAAATAAAACCCCGAGGCTCTGTCTGTTGAGAGTGAAGAGGAAACCCGGGTTTGAGTCGTGTTCTGCATAAGGTCTGTTTCGTATCTGTCCCTACGTGTCTGATCAGTCACTTTTGTGGGCAAATAAAAATAAAGGGACGTCGACAGACATACATAATGACAGCGAACCTTATTTTAAACGTCAGATCTTCTCAAATTTTTGTTTTAGTTACTGCGAGTCCTTGTAATTAAAGGTGGTGGGACTTGTGTGTTACACTTCCCATCCTTCTGCCATTATACATCAGAGTATTTTATATTTTTTTATTCACCCTTTAACTCCTTTCTCCTGGCGGGAAAATGTTGATGTAACTCAATCTCACGCAGACATCTCGTCCATCCTTGAAATATTACCAGAACCAGGAGCTTGGGTAATTGTCATTGGATTTATTTTATATTTTTTAAATAGGAGCCATACAGTAAGTTTGGGAAGCAAACAAACTTCCTAGCATTTATGCCATGACTTGCAGTATATGAATTATAATTTATAAAGCACCTTGTAAGTTCACTCACCAAGTCCTTTTCTCACAGATGTGACAGCATCTCACACATTCGCAGAAAATAGCAAGCAATAGTTATATAATGATTAGGCCATTGCAGTTTATGTGAATTTTTTTCTTTGCCTTTTATGGAACAGGCATGTCGATGGTGGTGTTTGTCTTCACCTCCACCGACGCCTTAGACAAAATCTGAGCAAACACACCAAAAAAACACCGTAAATGTACTTTCAATTTAAAAGATACATTTGGGCGCATAAAATACATCCTATTGTTTCAAAATTTCTGGCGGCGCCTGCAACCCCATGTCGAACCACTTTTGCGCTTCAGAACTGGAGGTTGATAGCAGGGGATTGATGATTTGGTAAATGCGTATGTCTTAGAAGGATTGACACGTGTTCGAGGCCCATCCCAGCAGGTTGCAGCCAACTGCAGAATTAACTACACGGCTAATTGGAACAAAGACTCGTATTGAAATTGTCTACTGTTATAAAGACATGATCTCTCTATAAAAAAGATAATATACGCTATTTAATTGAATTATTTTTATGATTTATAATAAATTTATAAATAAAATGCATTAGCTCCCCATTTTTTTTCAAGTAAAAGAGATTCATTTGTTTTCAGAGAACACAGACGCCTTTTCAGTTTGTCCGTAAGATCCTTTAGGTTTAAAAAGGAGCATTCAGTGAAATGTTGAATTAGAGCGATTAATGTATTTGTCTTACTATTAGCAGGCGCACTAGCACAAGCACGCGTGCGCAAAAAAAAATCGCAACACCCAAAGCCAGGAAGTCAGGGCAGCCAATGGCGGCTCAGGAGCCAAAGGCCATGGCAGCTACAGGTGCACCTCATTCCTTACCGCCTGACTGAGATGGATCTCAGCAATTTCTGGTGCTGGCGTTGCACTAAGTTGAATCTAAATAATTCAGGACCCGGAACAGTTTTCAAATTGCTTTTATTTTGAGCGGAATACAAAACAGACAATGGGGGGTGGGGTGGAAGAAAGAAAGAAAAAAAAAGTGCAGAAGGATTTTCTTGTCAGAGAAAAGAAACATTGTGCAGTAAATGATTTCCTCCGTCTCTTCTCCTTTCTGTAATATACTACACACTGTAGCGTCAGACGCAGAATGTGGCGGCGCCTTTATTGCAGCAGTTGTATTTTCTTTTATTTTTTTTTTAACCCCCATTTTCAAAGAGCGGTGCCGCAGCTTCGACATTAGTCAGCATTTGTACTGGTCCAGAGCTGCAGCTTCTGAGGGGCGAATTTACAAAGCAAGCTGTTTCACACACACACACACACACACACACACACACGACTCCACTTAACAACTCTCCCCTTCTCTCTCTCTCTCTCTCTCTCTCTCTCTCTCTCTCTCTCTCCTTTCTTTCTCCTGTTTTTTTTTGGTTTTTTTGCAAAGTAAACAAACATCCTTTTCGAGTGATTCCTCACGATCCATCCCTCTGCCTCTGTAGTGCGCCCGAGCCTGCCTCGCTCCGCTTGTCAGAGGAGCTCCTTTTAATCGCTCAGTGCTGGCATGTGATGTTCAAGGCCCCGGCTCCTCCTCCTCCTCCTTCCAGCCATCTCCTCTCTTCATCTGTCAATCACGAGAGCTTGGAGAGAGAGAAAATAAAAAAAAAAAAAATAGAGCCCCGGTGCCTTTATTTCAAGAGGTGCCTGATCAATATCATCAATCCATCCGCCTCCCCTGCACGCACCCCCCACCATGTTCTTTCTATTCATCTCTTCCCCCTCATTCTCTTTCTTTACTTCTCTCTCTCTCTCTCCCCCTCTCCCTCCCTCTCTCTCTCTCTCTCTCTCTCTCTCTCTCTCTCTCTCTCTCTCTCTCGGTTGCTGCAGCTGTATCCATTTCCTCCTGGCAAAAAGGGACTTTATGAATAAATGATACTGAATTGCTGAAGGTTCAGATACTAAATAATGAATTTCACCACCAAAAACACAACAACTTCTCCAATCATAAAATAGCTCTCCCCTTCCATATTGATTGTGCTTGTGCAACCAGATGCAGAGAGCACAGTCTGCGTCCGTGCAAGGTGGAAGAACATACAGTGGAAAATGTATAAAATGATCGGGAGCCGCCTGCTCTTTTTTAGCCGCAGATATCTGATAAGAGAGGCCGAGCAGCCGGCTGCCTATGGCGGGCACACTTCCTCCGAGCTCCTCTCTCTCCTCTTTTGCCGAGGCACCGAGAGCGGAGTTGGTCCGAGGGAGGCGGAGGAGAGGGGGGGGGGGGGAAATCTGAAAACTTTCCTTCCACGGGACATTTAAAGTAAGTGCGGTCATCTATTCTGCGCCACGGCAACGGGCGATGGTGTGTTGCTGTGTTTGTGTTTGTGAGAGAGAGGGTGATGTGGGTGTGTAGTGATGTGTGAGTGAGTGTGAGTGTGTGTGTGTGTGTGTGTGCTTGTGTGTGTGTGTGTGTGTGTGTGTGTGGAAGCTGGCTTGAAGGAGAAAGAGTATTGGCTGGTGAGGCCATGATTTTTTTTCCTTTTTTTTCCTCCTCAGGTCATAGTTGGTTGAGGTGAAGCTGAAATAGTGAGAGTTGGTCCGCTCCGCTGAAATTATATTTTGATTAGTCATCTCATTGTTTTCCTACAATAATAATAATACTGCGAGGAAACGGCTCACGGGGGCAACAGTGTGTAAATGGGAATGTGTCTCGGGGGGTAATAGGGTTATTGTGCGAGGGGGTTTTCAAATATTGTGTCCTATTCCTTTACCTATGCATGCGCTCTAATGCCTCCTGATATAAACATACATATATTACATGCAAGGGGAGAGCAATTCAGTTGTAAGTGTGTGTGGTTGTGTGTATGTGTGTGTGTGCATGCACACATGAAATGTACAGTTTACTGAAAGTGATCGGGAAAGATCATCTCTGCGATTTAATATTTTCCTTCCATCCTCATCTCAGTTTATTCAGGACTGATTTTTTTCAATATTGGCAGTATCACAAATTAATGAACGATTTAAGTGAATTTATTGTGGTTCAATCATGATCAAGGAAGTTTTATACAATTACAATTTTTTTTATGGGTTTTCAGCATACATATAAATTGAATGACTGCGAAAAAAATATTAACCGAAAGGCAAATTAATGTTTCTTTCTTTCTATATATATATATTTTAATATTTCTATATATCTCTGTAATTTTACAACATTCTGGTGTTGTTATTTGGCATTATATTACATGCTGATTTATTCCACTCATTCTATGTATTATTCAGTAAAATTGCATATACTGCTGTTATACTGTATAGAGGCACATATAATACAGCAAGTCATTGTGGTGAGGGATAAATAATTGATATCTCAATGAATATGCAAATTCAAAAAAAAAAAGAAAAAGAGTGAGAGTCAGAGAGGAAGGCGAGCGGCGGCGCGTTCCCGGTGCACGGAGCTAAACAAAAGGCCCGTGTGATTTCCGTCGTCCAATTAAGAAATATTACCGCCGCCATGTTGGGACCGCAGCCGTTTACAGTTGTTTGGGGTCCTGCTCTCGTGTAGCTTTGTGTTGTGCTTATTGGCGAGGCCTTTGAAGTAATTGTGTTCCATATTTCCCCAGATAGGGTTTTGTTTTTTTTTTTGTTTTTTTTTACATGGTGAGATACAGTTTAAACTCAATAGACCATAATTCCGGGGAAGGGTGGGAATTTATTTTAATGAGCTTCTGTCTATTAGCATGTAACAGATGGATGTTGTGTTCACAGATGTGCAATTCATTTAAATAGCATGTGTAGTCATCAGGAATATATAAGCATAGGGGAAAGTATTAATGTAGAAATACGCTTGCATTCTCTGTTTTACACAGGAAAACACTCATAAAGTGTATTCACACACACACACACACACACACACGTCGTATCTTATTGCTCTCCCTGCTTTGCATTAGCCTTATAACCTACAGACTCCGGGAGACGGTGCAGCGGCAGCATAACAACCTTTCAGCGTAACAACCTTTCAGCGGCCCGATGTCTGAGAGAAAAATTAAAATTTGATGTTAATCAAGCCGTCGGAGAGCCGGGGATGACAGGTGCTTTCTACTCTACTTACCCCCGTCTCTTTCCATTCGGCATCACCGCTGAGCCTCAGCTCAAAGTTGCCCCCTTTCTTTTCTTTTTTTTTAGCCCGCCTCAAATGGAACTTGCCAGTCAGTCGCTCCGTGTTTTAGCAGCATTTATAGTTTTGACCAAAAGTGCACGACTGTGACTGATTCGGGGCCCCGTGAATAATTCAAGTGGTTAATGAGAGAAGCTGTTGGGGGTGTGTGTGTGTGGGGGGGGGGGGGGGGGGGGGGGGCTGTGGATTTTGTGAGCTACTGACATAGAAAAATGTGAAATTTTGTTTCAACTGGATGTAGATAGTTTATGGATAATTGTGTGTGGCCAACAAAAAGCCACGACTCATTTTCATAATTTTATAAATATCGTAAAATTCTACAATCTGGCTGCACTAACTCTATTCCTCTGATACTCTAGAGCTCTTACCTTATCTTCAGATTATAGGGTTGACCCCCCCCCCTTGTCCGAACACAACACCCCACACACACACACACACTCCAGGGACCTGGCTCTCAGACAGAAGTCACAAGGTTGAGTTGGTCATTATGGAGGTCCTTGACTGTGGCGCAACACAAACTTGTGTGTGTGTGAGTGTGTGAGTGTGTGAGTGTGTGAGTGTGAGTGAGAGAGAGAGAGAGAGAGAGAGAGACCAGGCCGACGACCTGCCCTGTCAAATTATATGACCATTAATATGACCATTATGTTGTTCTTAAAGCCAACTACAGTCCAATAAAACGTCAATGAGGCAAGAAGCAATTTCCTCCAAACTCCATCAGGCTAAAAATCCATCCTGCGTGAACTTCCCTCCGCCGTTTGTCAGTGATTCATTATGACGGAATACTGGACCAGAAAAAGCCTTAAAAGATGGAGCTCCCCGCTGCATTTTAGAGCCATTTTAAATCTTATTTCCTTGCTTCCTGGGAAAGATCTGAAAGCGAGAGAGAAAGAGAGAGAGAAAAAAAAAGATTTCTCCTCCACTCTGTCGAGCCCCTGAATTATTAGGGGCATCAATATCTTTAGCATATTGCCAAGGGCTTCCAGACAGTATCTGCTTTCATTATTAGTGTCAGCTCAATTATAGCTCACACCCAACTGTTTCTCAACATCTAATAGCATCAATCGACAGGGATGGTTGACGAGCCAGCACTTGCACACACACACACACACACACTTAGCACACACACACACACGTGCAGCCACAGCCACACAGCCGATGCTGTAACCCGCGTGCGCGCGAGCGAACGAGCGTCCGCCCCCCCCCATCCATCCGTTGCGTTCTGTCATCTCGCTAATGTACGCGGCCCGAGAGGAAGCGCGGGGCTCATAATGGAGGCCGTGTTCTTAGTGGCGATGAGCAGCTGATGCAGCCTGGCCCATTTTCATCAAATATTAATGGCATGGAAAAATACATCCCCGGACTGAGGTCTCGTCCACAGCCGAGCTGGGGAGGCTGGGGGAAAAGAGCAATGGGGAGAAAGTGCAGTGAGTGTGTTTAGAAGTACTGTCTGATGGCCATAATTAGGGCCGCTCCAATTAAAAATTCAAAAGCCCCAGTTTATTTGAGCGCATGAATCTTCCAACCCCGGCTGCAGCATTTATTTCCCTTTTTTACAAAGTATTTTATTTTGCAATGTCAATTGAACTGGGCCTTTCTCCCCCGTCTGTACTTCCTCCGTCTCGTGCTTTTGATTTCTCGCTCGCTGCCTCTCAAGTCACAGAGCCGGAGAGAGAGAGAGAGAGGGGGGGGGGGTGGGGTGAGAAGAAAAAAACACATGCTCAGCTCCTTTTTCAGGAAGCTCTTGTCAGGTCTTTTCTTGCGAATGATTGGCAGCCACTAGAAGGGAAAGAGAATATCGCACGTGCAAGACGCAAACAATGAATCATAACAGGTGATAATGGCCGCTGCGCTCGGAGGACGAAGGCGCCTGGTGTCCTCCGAGGTTTTAATCCTGAAAACGACGACACACTGTGGCAGAGATGAATTCGCAGAGCCATTGTTTTTTTCACGCCGGCCAGCGTTCGACTCCGCTCCAAATTATTCACGATAACCGCCGGTGTTCCTTTTCTCTCTTCTTCTTCTGGCCCCTGCTCCGTTGAAGGCACAGAACCCAGCGCAACCTTTGACATGGAGCAGAGCCGACCAAATGTGATGATTTCCGGCCCGCGCTTTGTTCCACTGCGCAAACAGCCGCTTCACCTTTCGCGTCAGCGTCACAAGGGGCAATGGGCGATGAAGAACCTCCACTTCCTTCTTTTTGCTTTTGGCCCAGTATTTGCTTCCTTTGCCTTCTCTCTTATTATCTCTCTGTCTCCTCTTCCCCTCTTCCTTCCTTGTACTGCTTTCCTCCTCCCTCACCGTCGCTCAGGCACGCGCGCACAAACATGACACACATTTGAGCAGTCTATTCCTCTTTTGAATAACACCTCTTTTATTAGTTTGGGTCTTTTCTCTCTTGCCTGCTTTAAAGCAGAGAGGGGAGATGGGATTCTAAAGAGCTGCCAGGGGCTCAGTTTGCACAGGACTTTGATGTCATTGAGATGCTGTGAGAGCAAACACACACACACACACACACACCGACACACACACTAGACACTTCTACATAACCAGACAGCATGCACCCCCCCCCCCCCCCCAACCTACAGTACAGACTTGCTTGTGGCTGCAGCATCACGTGGATCTTTTTTGCACTTTTCCATCCTCTTCTGTGTTTGTGTCGCCTTGTTTTGATTTTTCAGACACATGACAAGATTCACTTAATCACCCTCAATTAACTCAAGTAATCTAAGGTTGTTGTTTTTTGTCATTTAGTTTTCCTTTTTAAGGCCCCTGACCTCACCTACACCCAAATGCCGTAATCATGATAAAGTACGTTGTTGCGATTATGGATTTCCTTTGTGGAGAATAAATCGGCATTAACTTAAGCGCAGATACACACCGACTCTCATCTGTTTCCCCCTGATTGGTTAAAGAGATTCTGTTTGTCTTTTCGCAGAGAGGTCAAGAGCCCTGGGAAATGGGGGGGGGGGGTAATCAGAAGTGGGGCCATGTCTTCATTATGTCCAAATGAGGTTGGGAGAGATTGGACAAATACGACGGTGCGCGCATTCAGCACTTCATATTCATGACCCCATTAAAGTGGTCCGGAGTCATTTTCAGAGCAAATTTGATCAGATCCGTCCGAGGCGCTGGCGGTGATAAGTGTTATTTGGATTTGGACGAAAATGGGAAGTGCGGAAATTAACACGTCCGGTGAGCGCTGAGTGTGACAGCGGCGCAGTGATTTCCATGTAAAACCCGGTGTGTGGAGCTGTCCCTCTTTTGCGTACTGTTATATAATTCAGTGTCTGCCTCAGTCCCCTCTAAGTACCAGTGTGAGAAGCAGACCTTCAGTGTGTGTGTGTGTGTGTGTGTGTGTGTGTGTGTGTGAGTGTGTGTGTGTGTGTGGGTCGCAGAGCCTCTAACCAACCTTGACTAACAAGCATATGTTAATTATGAAGGAGATCACAGGCGGGTCATCCAGCTCTCTGCCACTGAAAAAAGGGAGAAAGATGTTATTACTGGAGGGCATATCCGGTGCTGGGGACGGGTATAACACCATCCTGCACCACCACCACCTCTCTCTTGTCCCAGCCTCCTCCTTAACACCACCACCACCCCCGCCCCGTCATCATCCCCCTTTTCATTTGTTGTTCCTTTAGAGAAAAAAAAAACATCTTCGCCTGCTTCAAAGTTGTTATTCAATTAATGATGTCCATATCGATGTTTAACATTTTTATGTAAACACACACACACACATATACATATATATATATATACACACACACACACACACACACACACATATATATATTATAAGTTCTATGTATTTGGTTGTATTTGTATTTTCAATTTATAGTTGTTTATGATAAAGTCTCAATTGTCTTTGTCATAAAGGTGTGCTAATGACATTTTAGGAATCATGACAGATTAAAAATGTATATAAATATATATCGGCCGATGTATTGGTATCAGGAATCTTGTACTCCCAAATATCGATATCGGCATCGGCCCCCAAAAATCCACATCAGTCGGGCTCTACTCTCAACTAATAGATCTAATCACATTTTGCATGATAGCTGCTGCATGATCATGACATATCATCTGTTTTATTTTTTCATGTCAGTTCATCAATGACCAAAAGACTTTAGTCAGAGATTTTGAAAGAACTTGTTTTGGAGATAAAAGTGATACCTCATCACACGGGAAGAACTTGTGTGTGCACACAATTAAGTGAGGTGGAGGTCCAGTTTGGATGTGTGGTAGGGTCTCAGTGGACCGCTTGTTCTGTGAGTATTTGAAAAAAACATGTTACAATGGACTCCTTTCAGTGGGAGGCGATCACTCAAAATTATGTTTTTCTTTTCTTTTTTTTTACGGTGGCATCGAGCTGTGTTCCGTCATACTTTCTGAACAGAGCTTTTTAAGACAGTATTTTTCTGGGTGACACATCCACTCATTAAATCATTTAAGTTTTTTTTTTTTATATTTCTGCAATGATTCAACGTTAACACAGAAATGAGAAATGAATTTAAATTGAAGGGATCCTTAACGTAATAGACATTTTGCCAGTCTGGGTCCTGATTGTATTGTTCGTCATATGACGCTTTTTCACCACGTACCACAATCTCACCGAGAAACCTGGTGCGCGCAATGTCTATTTATTACCGAAAGTGTTGAGACTATTTAAAATAAGACTCCTCTTAAGAAGACAGAAGTATCTTTTAACAAGCCTCCATCAAGCAGTAATCCTGAGTCACGCCAACGCCAAGAGTCTCTCCTTTCGGTTTCGTAAACCCCATGGCTTCATCCTGACTCCCCCTGCCGCTCTTTACCCTCTCCCTCCCTCCCTCCCTCCCCCCCTGTCACACACACACACACACACACACACACACACACCCCTCTGCCCTATGCCCCCTACCTCTTACCCCACCCCCAGGCCTTGCCCCAGAGCACATTGATTCTGCTGTATACCTAATTACTGCTCATAATCTATTCATTTCGCCGCCGCCAAAGAGGGCAGCAGCTGTCACACAGCACAGCACCAGGGGGACTGGAGGAGGGACACCGGGGCCGGGAACTGCCGGCGACGGCGAGGACCTAAACTCGGAGGAAAGACTGACGGCTCGATGGCAGCAGTCACTCCACGGAGAGGCTTCGTGCAGAACATGTTTTCGCGCAAATTCTCTCTCTCTCAAAGAAAAAAAAGAGAGAATTTGATGTGATTGAGAGTGTTTTTATTTGTTTTTTGTTTTTTGCAGCTCGGGGTTTGCACTTCGAGTCTTCACTGCTCTCCGGCTGCTGCTGCTGTTGCTGCTGAGCAGAATTGTGCTGGTGGAGGGGGAGTGTGTTGTTTTGTTTTGGCAGTTAGAGGCAAAAGGGCACTCAAAGTTTATCACAGCGAGATTGTTGAGAATCGACGGTGGTTGCAAGGCCGACCCTGCGACGTGCTGCCGCTGGCATGCAACCTCAGAGTGTCAGGGCTTGTCCATTGTCAGTGAGCAAGTACTTCAATGATATACACATGTATGTTCATATATATATGTATGCAGTTTTTGAGTTTTTGCATGCACATTCTATAAAACAAGGGGTGTATATTAGCAATACCTACGGAGTTCAAGGCGTACACCTTTCTATCTATCCATCACAGTATCAGCCATTTATACTTAGCGAATTTGATTTAGCATATTAGCTCAATAAAAAAAAGATATTCTTCATTGACCTGGATCCATTTAATCCAGCATAAATATTACGGTAACATTATAAAAAGGGATTGAAGTGAAAACCACTGTGAGGTGTTTCTGTAAAGGCTGCAAATCAAGCGCAGTGTAAAAAGTTATACTGAATCCTGCAGTGAGTAAATGTACTAGAACATTCAGGAACATTTCTGGATCATTTTGGTGGATAACACACACGTGAACATGAGGAGACGTCATATTTACGTGTTCCCTGCAGTGCTAAAATGCAGTTTAAGAGCAGATGATGTCGTTCAGGTGATATGTATCATCATTATACAGTAGAAAAACTGTACATTTCAGCAGTGTTAGAGATAATTTAGTGTTATCAACAAATTCACACCCCTTCACAACATTCCCGGAAAACATTCCAAAAAAACCCATATGTACAACAACAAAAAAAACATATGACTGCAGCACTATTATTTTGAAAGTGTCTCTCCGCCTGCTCTCGTCGTCACGCTTCCTCTCGATCAAGTAGCCTACTTTTGCGTCGCATATCAAATATTTATATGTAGAAAACGCTCCTACGTGTGCACTTCTGTCTCCCGACAGGAGCCGTCTTCGTGGATTCAGTCGTTTTCCAAACATTTGGGCTGTTTTGGCGGTTGTGAGCATGAGTTCCTGTGAGTGGGACAGTATCGCGCCTCGACAGGTGTGCGGCACGGAAGGTTTTGGCGGGAACTTTCTTCATTTTCCCCCCTTTCACCTAAAAAGTGCCGCTTTCCTCATACGAGCCGCAGTGTGAGACTGGACCTGGCGATGCTGGGCGTGGCGCCGCCCGAAAGTCACGCGGCAACGCGGCGAAGGTGGCGCCCGGCGGAAACGCACCTCTCGGCCCGCCCACGGGCAATCGGCATCTGTTTGTTTAATCTGCTTAATCTGCTGGCGAGCTCCGCTGGGCGTGCCTCATTAGCGGAATTAATTTGTTAAGACATTAGCGTTGTTAGAGATGGCCAAATGAAGCCGCACCGCTTCGTGCAAATGGGGATGCCGTGGATTTGGCTGGCTGTGTTACCTCAATTAGACCCTTCTTTGATATCTGCCTCTGTTTCTCTCGTTCTGGTGTCTCCCCCCCCCCCCCTTTCTCTCCTCCTCCTCCCCCCCTTTCATCTTCCCTTTCTCCTCATTATCACTGTCAGATTCCGCTAATCGCGAGACGCTGCTATTGTGTGACAGCGAAGGTGGGGGCGTGGAGAAGGCGGGGGGGGGGGGGGGGCGTAGAGCAAGGCTGTGAAACTGCTAATCATTACCCCCCCCACCCCCCTCAAAAAAAAAAAAAAAAAAAGCAGGAGGATCTGGGTTTTCAATTAGGGCGTACAGTGAAGTGCACCCTGCACCACTATCACTGTTACCACCACCACTGGCACTGTGCGTGGTGTGCGTGTGTGTGTGTGTGTGTGTGTGTGTGTGTGTGTGTGTGTGTGTGTGTGCGCGCGTTTGTGCGTCGGAGCAGGCGCACCTCCTCCAGTGTGTCGGCGGGGTAATTAGTCTCCCGTACGCCGCACCCCTCACAAGCCTGTTTAAGGGTTAATGAGGCCCCAACAGCTTCTCAGCATGGGCTGGGGGGCGGGGGGTTAGGTCTGCGGGTCGGGGCTGGTACAGGCCCAGCTTCAATAAGGAACCACCCATAGGACTTCCCTTTGAAGTGTCAGAGGGTCCCCCCTTGTTCCGGGTGGCTCCTGTTTCATTTGTCTGAGTGGCAGCATAAAATATAGATGAGCCGCCAGACGACACACACACACACACGGCCTATGCACCACCCCTCCTGCACACAACACTCCACGCCCCCACCCATGACATTATTTACAGATTAACCAACGCCTCCCTGTCAACCCGATAATGACCTCCCTTTCTCCTCCTAATCTGGCTTTTGAGGGTGGCCGTAAAATTAGACACGGCGCGCTTCATTTTGGGGGTTTTTTATTTTGTCGCTGGGACACTTCGATGCAAACTACTATATAAGATAATGTAGCCACAGACCCGAGTTTACGATGAGCATGTGCTAGTTTTGCCCCGAGGTGGGGTTTTGTAATGAGTGGTAATGCAATAGACGGTGGAGTGATATTGCAGCCTTGGGGATTTGTAGTCGCGGACTCCCATTGTGGCCCCCACTGTATTTCATCTTTCCTGGTCCCAGTGGGATGTCCGATGGGCCATTTGAACGCCATCTCCGGCGAGGGGAGAGCCTCCGTCAGCTGCGTCCGGCCACAATAAAAGGTCGTATTGCTCTCCGGTAGATTATAACCGTGACGAGTCGGCAAAGAAAATGTTACATTTACCAGCAGTTAAGCTTTTTGTGTTGTTTGGACACTAGAAAAAAAGAAAAAAAATGCCAATGCGTTTTGTCATAAAAATAGGAGAAAGCTTTAATGACGTAGAGTAACGTTGGTTGTTTGGGGGGTTTTACACCCACAGTTTTGGTGGGACAGCAAAACACACTGTAATGCAAATGTTAATAGTGGGTGAGTTTGTGATAAAGTCACACCATGTAGCCGAACGCCTCGTGACTGTGCGATGAGTGCTGTTTCCTCGTTGTCTTTTTCGCAAGTGAACTAATGCAAACCGCTTCTAACCAGGTGATCAGGGTGCACCGACGGGCGCGTGTTGTCAACTTGTCACTAAATTCAAAAGACTTCTTTTTTTTTAGACCCCCACAGAAAAAATAGCATCAAGTCACAAATCTTGCAACTTTTCTCAGTCAATCTTTAGCTGCTTTCCACTGAAGAGAGTTGTGGAGCCACACGGCCACTTCTGTAGACGTGAATGATCTTCTAACTGTCCCTCGGATTGAATCGTTTCACGAGTAAGGAGAGACGAAATCACAAGACGGCGCTCGTCTTGAACTTTGTGTTTTTGTGTGATTTTGTCAGACGACGTCGACGTCGTTTTTTTTTTTTTCCAGTGCAGAGCCGCAGATTGGACACGTGACTGCTCGGTGACATGCTTCAAATTTGTCATGCAATGACAAACAAAAAAAAAGAGACACAAACTGTTAAAAGACTTCAATCGTCGAACACAGAATGCTAAATTTTACCTTGTCTTGTTCAGTTTATAAATTCAAGCTTTTTGGTTATTGGTAACTTGAACCTCCCTTTATTGTTACCGTGGTAACCACTACTCTACTTGACGTCCATATTAGAGCAATGCATACAGAACCAATTCATTTGCATAATACTAATCTTATTCTGATGAGTGAATTTAACTATTAATGTTGAACATGTGAATATTTTCTCTTTCTGACAGACTGACGAAAATGTCAGAAATGTAGTCAACGAGTTCACTATTGTTCATAAAGTTCCACTTTCAATGAGTCATATTGAACTAAAAGTCCATTGTAGCTTTACGTTAGATCTAATAAGGAAGTTCTTCTGCATCTTACAAATTGAATTTCAGCTGATCATATCATATTTCATAAAAGAAAATTTAAAAAAACAACCTAAACTGAATTGCCCCGTGATGTTAATGTTTTTACTTGTCTTTATTTTCCGCCGGCTGCATCGATCAAGAGAAAGTTAGAGACGAGCATTAATGTGTCCTCACGATGACAAAACGCATCGGAGTCGGGAGGCACGTCATTTCATTACGGACTTCAGGGACCTCTAATTTCATTCCAGTCCACTTTGTGGAAACGACAGAATGTTATTACGTTCAGCGGGTGCACGAAACGTTACATAGCCACTATTTATTTTCACATTATTTGCTTAAGTAACACGGGGGGCCTCTGCAGGTAATTGTTTTAGGCTTGAGATGAAACTCTGTACATAATAAATCATCTTTTTCTCCCGTGATCTCCCGGGGAACTTTGGCACCGGACGACTTTATATGGTTTCCGCTCGGAGCGGCGCCACTTTTCTCCAGCCACTTTATGAAACTTTCTCATCCCCAATTATTATTTGTTGGAGCACGCTATTAAAGAAGCACGGAGATTGCTTTGACCTCCTGTCTTACTTCACATGTTGGAAACAGATAACGGAGTGGCCTGCCTGTCGACAAGGTCCGTCCTAATTACTGGATGCGTTCTTCATGCGAAGCAGGAATATGAAGATTAAAGACAGCATATGGATATTAGAAATTTAAATAGGCGGCGTTCGCTTTGTTCTGCATAATCTACGGCAACTTTTAAAACAAAAGGCATCGAGTAAACTTTTACGTAGTCTGGTCATGAAAGAGTAGGATGGAATTGAATAAGAATAATTGGAAAAATTCAGTCTTTTGAGTTTTGTCTATTCAGAAGAATACAGAATGGAGATGAGTCTTGATGGGGTCGGGTGATCTCGCTGACAAACGCTCAGGAGCGAGAGACCCTGGCTACGCAGAGGGCCAATTGAGCAGCAATTACAAGCGAGATAACAATTTTGTTTCCCCTGCTTGAACTTTGAGGAGCGCGTGAGAGCCGACACGAGGACCGAGGATGAGCATGAGAGGGAGGAGGAGGAGGAGGGGGACTTAATCTGAAAATTATTATATCTGGACTACCGACTCTTCAAGGTTTATAAGATTGCTTTTCCTAATCATTGCACCCTGCGTGTGTTTGATCTCCATGATGACCAGATGATTAGTTTTTCTCGGAACCATTCGAGCAAAACGCTCCAACATGAGCTGTGGCGAGACGCTGTTGATTTAGCTGTTTGAGAGGCGGCGGAGGCCCCCCCCCCCCCCCCCCCCCCCCCCCCCCCCCCCCCCCGCCCGCCCCCGTCTACCGCACGCCAGCCTGAGCAGGGGCCCACATGGGAGTCGGGAGGGGTCATGCGGGGTCAAGTCTATGGGTAATGATATATCACCTGCCATATATTTAAGGTTTCGCTAATTCTCCTCTCAATTATGACCGTTCCACTGGCCTGTTGGCCCTCGGAAGCGACGAGGCGACACAATCAATTTGAGCAGCGGTATACGGGGGTTTGGTTTTTTTTTTGGGCAGGGAGACGACACCGTCCGGATGCTGCAGATCACAGACGAGCAGCCCAGATGATCCCTCAGCGCAGACGTGCATAATGTCACTGTCTGACAGAGGAAGGCCATTAGATGAAGAAGTCACCGGAAAACACGAAAAGTCACCGCATATATATATTAACAACACCACAACAAGCAAACAATTAGTAAATGAATCAGTTAGTTGATTTTTGTTGACAGGAAATTGATCCACAGATTTTTTTGATGACAGATTAATAGGGAAAAAAATCATTTTAGAGCAAAAAACTCCAAATATTCTCTGGTTATAGTATCTCAGCTGTGACAATTTGTCACTTTTCTTTGTCTGATGTTACCGTAAATTGACCCTTTTTAGACCATGGGTTCAACAAAACAAACTATAGGAAACCGTAAAAGGATCTTTTTTTCCCCACCATTTTCGAACGTTTCCTTTTCGAACCAAATAGTTAACAACGGCAATAACAGATCGCTGGCTGATGAAGTCCCGTACCGTTAAAGGGGGAACATGCTAAAGTGCTGTGATTCGTTGTATTGTGAGGGAGTCCAATTAAAACGCTGTGCAATGCAACACCACTACAAGGTACCACCTCCAAAGAAAATGTCCCCCGCGTTGGTGCGTGGTCTAAGTTGAAAGTTTCATGAAGGTAGTTTTTACTAGAAGACTGTTTTATTAGAAGAGATACAGGTTTGTTTGTTTTCTGGTTACTCAACTGTTGTGAGGTAAGGTGTAGCTGATAATAGCTCTCGAAATGGCTCTGAAGCTGTGAGATGTAATGACGGCGAGCTGGTGCTACTGTATATCAATGTCGTTGTTAACGTTGAGAGGAGATGGCGTGTATTGGGAAGTTTCAGCCTCTGAGCAAGCCCTCTGTTTATTCATATCCGCTGTGAAAACACTTGAATGACACGCGGCACGAGAGCTCTCCTCAGATAAACCCCCTCGTGAAACCTCGGCGCTCTCGACATCTCGGCATAATAAGACGACAGCTCGTGTTGAGCGGAGCGAGGTGGGATGAAACGGAGGTGAAATGGCTTATTTAACCAACAGAGAGCGGGGAACGGCAGGGGGGGGGGTTCAGCTCTCGATCGGTAACTTTGTTCTGCTCGGTTAAAGCAAAGAGGAGGCAGGACGCGGTGCGTTCACCGCAGTTTGCTCGCAGTCGGAGCAGCTGGCAGGGCCACAGATGAAGGCTATACCCCCCCCCCCCACCCCCCCTTACCGTAACTATATGTATATATACTATATATTTACAGTATAAACAGAGATTCTTTTATCAACCGTGATAGTTTCTTGGCAAAGTTCTTAAAATGATTCAGCAATACTGTGAGCGATCCTTTTTATTGCAGCCAATTTACCACAGGAGGAGACAGGAGCTTTAGGGACCGTGTGAAAATTATTAGGGCGTAGCGAGGGGGCGTCAGCAAAGGGGGAGGGTTGTGTATTTTGTTTTTCTCTCTCTCTCTCTCTCTCTCTCTCTCTCTTGGCGAAGAGCAGCTGGGGAAAAGCCTCGCTTTACACAACAACAACAAAAAAGTGAACCATATAGTCGGGCCACCTTTGCACACGCCCAATCCCTTTTGGACAACCTTTCATTTACAACTTTCGCTGTAGTGAGCTGCTGCTGCTGCTGCACAAGACATAATGATTTCAGCCATTCCCATCATCAACTCCTTTATTATTGCTCTTCATGGAGCACCTGTTGACGGACGCTGTTGTCTAATAATTCCAAAATGTCGACATTGCAGAACAAGAAGCGACAATTCATTTAAAAAACGGCTCCCATGTCCTTCTCAGACAATAATTTTTAACAACTGGACGCGGTTCATCATGAGATAGTTGTGTTTGTCTAGGTACTGTAATGGCCTTTCATTGAACTGCTTTAAAAAAAAAACCACACACACACATATATATATATTTATATACAGTAAATATGCGTGTAAATGCGTGTGTGTTTACAGCTTTACTTGTAATATTCCTCTGTGAGTCGAGAGGCGAGACGGCTCGTTGTTTTCTTATAGGAACCCTACCAGGATGAGACAGACAGAAGAATAAAAAACTAACAAGCCCTTGTCAGTTCTCACCCGTCACTCTCCTGACAAGCCACTCTTGTGGACCTCTCCCCTCCCCCTCTCATCTCCCCTCCCTCTCGCCCTTGCAGTCATCTGAGGGAGAACACCGCACTGCATTCGTATGTGTGTACACGTGCGGTGGTGCTTGTGTGTGCGTGCGTGCGCGCGCGCGCGGGCCTGCGCGTGTCAGAAACTCGACATGATCTTGTCTCCGGTGAAGGCCTTGGATCACCCGGGCCCTGCTCACTCCAGACCTGACAGTGCAGCTGAACTAATCAATATCTCACCGCAGTCAAAGGTGGGTTCTGCCACGCGGCCGCGGGGGTGCACTAATTGATGGGAACTCACCGCCGGCTAGCTCCGTGCCCTGCGGCGCTGGAAGACGGCAAGCCAGGGCCTTCCACCGAAAGCGGAACGGGGGGAAACGGAGGACAGGGAAAGGGGCCCGAGATCACAATCAGGACAGAGGAAGCTGTTTAGTGTTTTTTTTGGTCCCTTCTGTCTGTTTACATGTGTGACACGGTGGGATTTTACATACGCGGGACGCGCCGCTTGTTGGGTGACATGTTTTCCCTCCTTGGCAGTTTTTTTCGGCCGACTTTCCTCTCTTTTCCAATTGGGCAATAATTCCGACGTGGCCTGTTGCTATACAGCTCTGAAACCTATGGCGGAATTGTATTCAATAGTTTTTTTCCCGGTTGTAGTTTTTCGGTACAGTAAAGAAAGAAAGATAGATAGATGGATGGATAGATAGATAGATAGATAGATAGATAGATAGATAGATAACAAAAAAATTATGTGTTGGCTTTGTCAAAGTGTTATAAGCCAAGTGTCTTTCCTTTCCGAGCTGTTGGCGTGAATTTGTGGCCACGTCAATTACCACGTGTAGACGAATCACGGGTATCAAGAGTTTTCAGCCAAGAGGAAGAAAAAAGAAAAAGGAAAAACGAGAGCGTCCCACAAGAAATAAAAGATAATTTGAGACGATGCCCACTGACTTGCTTCTTGTTAAGAATATATTGTTATGGTGCAGACTGAGCACGACATGATAATTACCATCAATAATTGAGTGGGGGGAAATGGCGGAGAGAGCTGCATTCACCGCGCGCTAAATGTGCCTGGGAGATGCCCGAGATGGACAGTCTGGCTAGTGAGCTAATTTGGCTCCATTTTATGTGGCACTGAAGATTATCTTTATGTCTCCGCGCCGCTTAGCTCCGGCTCTTACGGAAAAAACCCGGGGAAGCGAGCGCGTGGTGTTTCCCGCCATGGCCGTTCATCAAACGCGCCGATCCCGAAGAGCATCACAACAACATAGAGTGAAGTGCCCCGAAAAAGCACGTGTCGTGCCGGAGGGCAAACTACAGTCCTTCATCGACGTTGACTTTGACTCGCACAAAAGGGGGAAAGGGAAAAAGCAACAGGCCCTAATTGTGAGGCACATTTACTCCGGTAAATTTGTAGCCGGATCATTTTCTCGAGGCCAAGCGGCAACGAATCAAGGGAAAGCAGCGTCCCCCTTGCCTCTGTGTTGTGCGAGTGTGCTTTTTCGCTGACGACTACCTTTTCGCGGATATCTTGAGATAACCCTAATGCAGAACTGGCTGCAGGGCAGTTGTTGGCAAGAGCCCCGTTGCCTGTATCTCTGTGTGTTTCCGAGGGAGCTCGCCTCTGAAATAGGCCACAGATCTCTCGCAGTCCAATCCCGCCTGCGAAAACAACGTGATCAGCAGAAAAGAACTGAAGTCAGCCTGGTGAGGGAGGGAAGAACTGACCTTGAAAGTTTACTATCAGACCCGAAGAGAGCTTACAGACATGTTTTGCTGCACTTTGTTGAAACCTTTCGGGGGGCAAAATGGTGTTTTTTTTCACGATTAAATTTGATTTGATTTTCTATATTTCTCTCATAGTGAATGAAACATCGACGACGACGCGCTCTATGCTGCATATCTATGGATTTAGACGTCGGGTTTTCATTAACAAGCAAAAAAAGAAAAAAGGAGCCATGATGCAGCCAGTGTGCAAAAGACTGGCGAGTCCTCCGCAACAAAGAAAGTTCAGAGACGGTATTGAGTGGAAACGAACTGGCGAACTCCCCCGGGAAACAAAGGTGCACTTTCCAAAAATGTAAAGCAGGCCTTCGCAGAGACACACAGGCCCCCCCCCCCCCTGCTGCTCAGAGAGCTCTGCCATTCACCTTTAAACAGCAGAACAATAATCAATGGAGCATTATTAATGCTGAAATAAATCATGTGCCCTCCTGAGGTACCCCGCTGAGTGTAAAGCAACAGAGGCGGTGTGGCCCACACGGTGCATTGCATCACACACGCGGTGTACATGGCACGGCAGAAAGGTGCACCTCTACTGTATACCATAGCAGCATACGCTGACCTGAGATCTGTATCTATCCCAAAACATCAACACAAATCAGTATTTCCCCACTCAGAGACCTTGCTGTTTGCGCTGATCGTGAACTGTTAACGCGGATCAGATCCTCCCGAGGCCTTCGATACGCTCGATTCTCCCTGAGCATCTTCTCTCTCTGCATGTTTTTCTTAATCCCCAAGGCTCTTTTGGGCTCCGGTTTCAAGAACCTCAGTCCTGAGTCTCAGAGCGTCATGCACGTACGCTTCAATCTTTAATAAGACGTGTTTCCTCGCGGTGTTGCACACCAGCCCTTAACTCCATCCCCACACAAAGATGTGAATTTTTCATAAGCCCGAGTCTCTGCTCCTTGTTCATGGAGCTGTCTCAGTACACGGAGGCCTGTTCCTCTCCGTGGAGCACAGCCCCGGCGTATTTATGGGACATTAGCAGTGGAGCGGGCCGCGCTCGGCGAGAAGACGAGGGGCAGGAGCGAGGGGTCTCCTTCATTACAGGGGCCAGGTATAAATCACACTAATTACGGAGCCACTACTGTATCAAACCCGTGGTGGGAAAATGAAATGATCGGAGGCAGGTCGCGGCTCAACACAGAGCCAGTTAATGAAAATATGAATTACCCGATGATATACCGACGCCCCCCTCCCCGCCTCCCCGCACGTGCCCGTCCCTCTCAAAGTCCCCACCACGGAGAGCATTTGTTTTAATTGAGTAATAATAAAGACTGTTACATTTGGCTGAGTCACTCGATTTGAGTGTGTAATTGACCAATAAAGGCCCATGATAGCCAATTATAAATCCGATGCAGCGCTAATTACTTAGCAACTCTTAAAGTGTCGGGGCTAATACCGAGGAACATCACACTTGTGTGCAGATGGTTGTCTTAAAAAGTCGTAAAATAAAAAGCCGAGTGAGTTTTAACCGAGTGAGTGAGTTTGATCCGTGTGGCGGATTCTAAATTAGTTGCCTCAGCAACTGTCTCTCTCTCTCTCTCTCTGTCACACACACACACACACACACACACACACACACACACATACACACACGCACACACACTACCTCCCACCTGACACTACGGTGTAATTTGCTGTTAATATCAGATTTTGGCCTCGTGATCGATTTCCTCTTGTGTTTTCATTTTGAATTATTCAGTGGTACACTTTATCTCCTCACCTCCCCTTCTCCCCAGACTAAACCTCCCCCTCCTCCCCCCCGCCGCTCCCGCCATATACCATTCGTCACATTGGTCAATAAGTGGGTGATATTTGGATCCTGACTGCGTGGGACAGGGTGACTTGTGGGGTGTCGATGTGAGGGTGGTGGTGGTGGGGATGGGGAGGGGGGGGGGGGGGGGGGGGGGGGGCGACCCAGACGGATGATGTTGCACAACAGTCAATCACAGTAATTAGAGGAGGTATCAACAGTGGTCTGGTCTGCTGAGGCTGGAGCTGGAGGATGTGCTGAAGTTCCTGCTCATCTCGGGATCGTGTGAGTAAATGAATGAATGAATGGTCTCTTCTGAAGACTTTTTGAGCATGTTCATTCATTTATGTCTAAAAGAAAAAATGCAATATGGAAAGTGGCCTCATACCTTTGGACCCCACTGCACAGCATGTTTGAAATAGACAGTGGATCCCTTACAAACAAACAAAGCTCCATTTTCACTCCATTTCTTGTATATATACAGTATCTACAAATTATGACCAGTTCAACCAACGTGATTGATTGTTATATCTGAATTTTCTCTTGTAAAAGTCACGTAGTTCACCTACAAAAAAAGGAAGAAAAAATTTGAAGTTTGAAACAGACTGATGTCACAAACCCTCTGTGTTTTCCATCCAGTGGTTTAATGCAGACAAAAGGTAACATAAAAAAAGTGACGGTAATCATGATACATGGCAGCTGATTTCTTCAGTCGTTTCATTTTATTTGTGTATTTTTTTAGGGCAATGCTGACATGAGCCAGGGTTATCCCTTATTGCTAATTTTCAAGTATTGCCCATGGCCAGATGTTGCACCCTAAAAATGGGAGGCCAGATGTGGCTCAAACAATTGACCTGCACACTCTTAACAAAAGAGATGTTCAAACATTAGCGCCCCCCCCCCCCCCCCCCCAAAAAAAAAACAAACTTACATGAACTTTAATGTACAGGTCACTTCTAACCACTTTCCAAGGTGGAGATTTGGAGGACAGACGGATACTTCTCATTGTTAATTCACAAGATATAATTAAATCCTATTCATTAATAAACTGGCGCGCAATTAATGAGAGTGACACCAGAGCCATGTTCCTGAAACGCGTCAACGTGACGGGCACTTGTGACTCCAACACAGTTTGTCATCTGCATTTATCCGTCTCGACGCGACGACGCGCGCAGCCTTGCCGTACCCGTCGTCGCTCGCGCGGGGGGGGGGGGGGGGGGGGGGGGTCGGTAGAGGAGTTTGGCTTCCCTCCATTCAGAGTGACAGGCTAATCAGCGCTTTGTCACAGTCGACTCCGGCTCCACCTGTCAAGGCTGTCGGCCTTCTGAGGAGCCGATCGCGGGTCCCCCGAGTAATAAACAGGGGCGGCCTGATTTCACGCCGTTGTGACCTGCGCGGAGTGAAGTCGGGGACGCCAAGGACACAACGATCAATGTCAGAACATGAGGTATTGATGAGAGGCGTCAGGAAGCGGCTGGATCTTATGCATGTGCTCCTGCGGGCGCTTCGGCGAGTAGGTCTCGTGGGCCTGAGCGTGATTAGAGCACAGTGTGCAGTGAGGTGTGATAGCGTTGTGGGTAGAGACACTGCCCAGGTCACTGAGAGGTCACGAGATCTCGATGAGGTGCCCTTGGGGAAGAGAAAAACAACAACCGTACAACTGTTACCTGCTTGATTTTATCCCGCTCAACTCCGCAAAACAGGATTTCACTCTCATGGCTACACCACTGCCTCAGAAGGGGTGCGGTCGAACTGTCAAATTGGCTCAGGAAGTTTCCTGAATGTTGACGTGACCCGGACGCTTTTGATCGGCATGCCACGATAAGAGCTGTTCGGATTCTCTGAACGCGTGGGAAGGGAGCCTCGATGCTTCCTTTCCTATCCCCTTTATCGGGGGGGTACACTGGAGAGTAAGGAGATGTGGACGCCCCGCACGGACGTAAACGATTCAATCCGAAGTAGAAGACGCAGAAGAAGAGTATGAATGTGACCCGGAAGAGACGCACGTCATCATGTCGGTTGCCGTTGCATATGAATCATTAACATCTGATGTCGCACGGTGGTAAAACACTGAAACATGCTGATGGAGCCGCTGCGTTTCTTGTAGTTCATATCTGGAAATGTGTAGTTTCACCAGACGGCAGACGCGCGTCAATAACATCCGCCGTCGCGTGACGACGTGGTTTAGTGAAAGACGAGTCGGATTCTCCGAGCGGCGCTTTCCCTAAGTCCCAGGAGTCGTCCTTCACACCTTTCCTTGACCTCATGCCGTTTTCCACCGAGGTCAAGGAACAGTGGATGGGAAGGACAATTCGACCGCACCCGAGAACCACGAACCAGTGTCGCAGGGCACTTGTCGGTCGTCTCCATCGCGTGCCGGCGGGTCGATGTGGTCGCACCAGGGTGGAGGTGCTGATTCAACAGCTGCGCCTTGAGTCGTTTATTCCAGTAAGGGGATCCAGAGGATGATGTTCCAGTCTGAGTAACGAGACGCTGATATGATCACAGAGACGATCAATCGGCCAGTAAGATGAGCTGCTCTTTCTGTCTCCCGCTCGCCTCTCTCTGTCAGACACTCGGTTTTCTCCCACTGCTGTCGGATTCTTCAGGTTTTCTCCTGAACCCCCTCCACGATCCACTGAACATGCCCAACAATGTTTCACTTTTTGTTTGTAAAGTCTTTTTTTTTTTAAAAAAAGAGAGAACTGGTGTGAAGAGGTGGGAGTGTGGACGGGCACGGATTCCTTCACTGCGAGGGAATAATTTTAATTTGATACATCAAATCTGGGGCATCGGTCACATGGGTGTCGGTCTTGTAGGGATTGAAATTAAGATGAGGCCTAAAATGAGGACCTGGGATTTTTAGCGGGAGATGGTAATTTGAGGATTGTCACCTTTCCTCTTTTTATATATCATTACGTAATGAATCTCATCTTGGTTTGGACTTTTGACGAGACATTTTCTGACATTTTCTGGATCAAACAACTGATTGATTGAGACAATAACTGGCGCACTGATCAATGATAAAAAATCATAAGGTAACTGTTGTACTTTGTGGTTGCATTAGGAAGAATATGACGATTTAGTTTTCATCATTCTCTGAACTACAGTGATGGCGTCGCTTTATGAAATTCAAAAGTCCTCGCTTGATGAAAGTCATATGTTTTGCATTTGTATGTCTTTTATTAATAAGTGGGTTAAGGGTTTAGTAATTCATTGTAACTTTAATGTGCTACTGTTTACATCTGTGGTTTGAAAGCAGGAGGGAGTAAGATTTTTGTTGTTTTTTCTCTCCAGCCATGGGAGCGAAAAAAAAAAAAAAATCAAATTGCCATCAATCATCCAATTACACTTGTGTTGTCTTGCTAAATGAGCCATGGGACTTAGAAGTGGCTCAACCCAGTGGAGTGTGCGTCTTTATGGAGGGAGGGAGGGGGAGTGAGGGAGGGAGGGAGGGGGACGATAGGCTGAGCAAAGATTGTCTGGAAAATTGACAAAAACATTTGCTGCTGTAGTGCGACTGTTATTGTTCTACTATTTACATTGTCAGTGACATTCAAGAGGGCAACTATTCAGCCAATAAGGTGTGTGTGTGTGTGTGTGTGTGTGTGTGTGTGTGTGTGTGTGTGTGTGTGTGTGTGTGTGTGTGTGTGTGTGTGTGTGTGTGTGTGTGTGTGTGTGTGTGTGTGTGTGTGTGTGCGTGTGCGCTCCCCCTGCATGCTTCTTCTCGGCCCCGGTTCAGCAGATGAGTCGAAGCAACCTTCCTGCATGGGAAGTCTTTCCTCTCTACTCTCCAACAACTCATGAAATATTTAACGTGCCTCACAGTAACCCCCCCCCCCCCCCCTCCTCTCTCTCCCTCTCTCTGTCTGTCTCCCCCCCCTCTGTCTCTTATTTCTATCACTCCGGCTGATGGTCGTGGAATGAAAACGTCAATGTCCAGCTAAGCCCTGCTAGATTTTCAGAGTTCAAGTTACACTCCCACCCTCGCATGCAAGTACACACACATAACACACACAACACACACAACACACACAACACACACACACACACACACACACACACACACCTGGTGAACTTCCGCCGTTGTTGTGGCGGGTGATCTCAGACCAGTGTGTGTGTGTGTGTGTGTGTGTGTGTGTGTGTGTGTGTGTGTGTGTGTGTGTGTGTGTGTGTGTGTGTGCGTGCGTGCGTGCGTGTGTGTGTGTGGAGCTGGATACAAACGCGACACCCGGCCGATCGGCAGCTGCCGGCTGTTTAATCAACAGTGATGAATATTTGATGGCGCGGCGGTGGGCGAGCGGTGGCCGACGCTCTCCTCATTATCGAAGTCCATGTGCGCGGAGGGAGATATTCAATATCCACCGGTGCGAGGGGGTTGGGTGAAATGCCCTCACAGGTCCTGGACGAACAGCTACATGTTTTACAGGCTACAGAGGTGCTGTAAAAAAAAAAGTTCCATTTGGAGAAAGTGGTGGGGGGAAAAAGCACAATTGTAATAAGCAATAACAGAGAACACGGGCCTGTAGAGTAATTTATAACAAAATATTATGCATTTAAATATTTAAAAGTCAAAACAGAGCAGTTTTTTTTATGATGGTTGTTACCAGGGTGTGAACACTCAACAACATAACATGGTTGTATTACCACATTAATGTAATTTTTTTGTGTGACAATTTTTCTTCTGGTATGGACACTGCAGTCAAAAAGAAGGGGGCTCACGGTACAACTAGTGTATAATGTTTTAAAAGTTAATTTAAAAAAATGAACCAGTGGAAGAGTAGTGGAGGGATTTCTGAAATAATGAACCTGACCTGGGTTAATAACATATGTGGGACAACATCACTTTATTATCACATTAATGTAATTGTTTTTTTTTCTTCTGCTGGCGCCCCTGCAGTAATCAAAGTAGTAATAAGAAAAAAGTTTAGTACTCTAAAGCTTGACACGCTCCACCACTGCCGTATAATCCATTGAAAGTTTAAAATGATTGTGATTATCATTATTATTTTTCACTTTGAACAAACTTGGTGGATGAGCAGAGGAAGAATTTCTTGAAATTGTCATCTTGACCTTGAACTGGAACCTGGTGGGATCAACGTGAATCTCCGAAGAAACGAAGGATTCTTTGTTCTCATTTTGAAATGCTCCAACAAGTAGTGTCAAAACGTGCCTTCCTGAGAAAAGACCAAAATCCCTCCTGTCTGAATATGCAGCAGTCTGTTTTCGTCGGCTCGACCGTTTTGTCTGTTGACGAGAGAACGAGATATTCCTGCACTGCGGAGCGTCAACTTGAACCGTTCGTCGGTCTGTCAGCGCGACTTCTGAGGGCTCCTTGAAGTCGCAAACGATTTCTAAATGTTGTTATACGCCCGTGACATCAAAATACACACAGTTGGCGGCTCCAGCTGGAAGCCGAGCTGAGCTCACGTTGGATCGAATCTGGAGGATGAAAAGACAGAAAGAAGTGAAAGAACAGGCTGCTTCTGTTTCATGGGAAGGAATCAGTCGTGGGACCAGGCAGCTTCGGTGCACGGCTTTGATTCTTCTCACTTCTGTCTGTGCACTTGCGCCTTGAGGCGACTGAGTTTTAATCTCGTTTTATGATTTTATGCAAACACTCAAATCTATAATGGCAAAATGTTAGATCTTTGAAGACGACCTAGATCCTCAGCAAAGGCCTTGCCATTCCTTAAATTCAACTCGCCTTCACCTGAATTCACACCGGCGCCAAATCTCCTTCTGTTGAGATCCCCGTGCCCCCCCCAGCCCACCCCCACCCCACCACCACCACCACCCCTCCCCATCTTCACCACACGCCCTCCTTGTCTGCGGCACGTGCGGGTAATGACGACGGGGGAAATGGGTTCAACGCGATGGATCAATGAGCACCGTGGAGCCCGGGGCCATGACAGCTCTGAAGAGAGGCGGGAGTCGGGGTGGGGGTGGGGGGTCGGGGGGGGGGATAAATGACATTTAGGGGAATTAAGGGCGCATTTTTGCATGAAGTGACATTCAGTTGGCGAGGCGTCATTTTTGAATTGAGGTGAAACATCCCGCAAGAAATGAAAAAGGGAAAAAAAGAAAGAGGAAGTGCAGACACTGACAAGTGTTTTGATGTTTCAGCGCCGCACTTTATCAGAATGAGTGTCAAGCGGTGCAGGGGCTTAAAACATATAGTCGGCTTTTGACGTGAGGACGCCTTGGGATTTCTGCCCTTTGCGTCTCCGTCCGCCAACTACCGAGGAGAGATCAGGGTTCGAATTGAGAGGCAAATCAGTGGCGTTTCTCAATGACTGCAGACTGTCAACTTCTCACGCTGATCCGCACCGGAACGGGTGAAGCATCGCACCGAACCCCCAAAAGAGCTGGATATGCCAGACATCCTCTGAGGGAGTTCAGGGCTCTGCAGCCCGATCAAGAGTCACACAGGTTTCCTTCTCACCGCACGTCCAGGTTTGCACTCGACTGATGCCCGGTAGAGAAGGGGTCACGCGCAATCAACACAATGCTATTTGGTGACCGTTTGAATGCCTCGGAAGTGTGCTCATCCGGTTTTTATTTAGTGCGGACTCTCCAGGAAACATGGAACAGTAAAAAAAAAAGTTAGGGCGAAATGTGAGAAGAGCAACAGATGGTGGATTTGGACGGGTGAAGCAGTGTGGATACAAACGAGTTGATGGAGGCACACCGCAGTGACAACTTGATCAACTGCGCCGAGCTGGAGCTCTTTTAATGAAGTTCAATAAATTACCCCCAAAATATCAATTTGGCATTCCACAGGCTTCAGCTGCTCGACTCGCTTTGTTGGGATGATGCTGAACTATGGAGCTGCGCTGCCTCGTCTCATTTTATGTGTTTCCACATTCAGAGTATATGTGGCACTGGCCAGACTGCTTCTTTTTTTAAAAAGTCTGTGTGTTGAACAGATGTCTTTTTGTCGAAGGAAGAAAAGAAAAAAGAAATTGTAAAATCACAGCAAAGTGAGGACTCTTGACACAAAACTTTCAATTTGAAGGATCTTCGTTTTTAAAATCACGACCACAGGACTCAGAGGTTTGTCTGATCGCAGGCTTTCGTATCAAAGATTAAATGTTTTTGAATATCTGTAAAGGAAACTAGCGCTGCCACAATTTGTCCGTCCTATTTTGCCAGCTATTTTGATAATCGATTAATTCATTTTAAGTAGTTTTATGGAAGAAGAAAAAGTCAAAATTCTCTGATTTTAGCTTCTTAAATATAAATATTTTCTGGTTTCTTTGCTCCTCTATGACAATGAACTGAATATCCTCGGTTTGCAGAAACACGGTCAACCTTCTTTCTTTTTTTTCTTTTTTTACCACAAAACAAATCATCGAATCATCAAGAGAGTAATCGACAGATTCACTGATTATGAAAAATGAATGTTAGCTGCAGCCCTACAGGAACTACATCCTAGTTTGTTCAGAGCATGGACGCCTGAATGGCTTCATCCTCCATTTCTCCTCTAGACTATACATTTCTTTTTTCAATTTTTTGGTGACTTCCAGATAGTGTTGTTTTTCTGTTATTGTTGGGTTTTTTTTGCGTACAAATGCCACAATAAGAAGATTGTCTGCTGCTGACAGACTTTGATCTGTTTGGTGTGTGTGTGTGTGTGTGTGTGTGTGTGTGTGTGTGTGTGAGAGTGTGTGTGTGTGTTTGTGTGTGTGTGTGTGTGTGTGTGAGAGAGTGTGTGTGTGTGTGTGTGTGTGTGTGTGTGTGTGTGAGAGAGTGTGTGTGTCTCCCATACAAATATGAATCTATTTTGTGCTCTTGGATATGCAGCTACGCCTGCATCTCCAAGCATATCCATTTTTCTATCTGTCAGTGGCTACATGACAAGGGGTCAGCCGCTCAAGATCAAATATTTTTCTTACTAAATGACGGATTTATTAGACAAATAAGCCGCCCGCCTGCCTCTGAACCCTCCGTGATTGAAATATACCCCAGTGTCAACAGCGTCGCCCCTCACACCGGGTCCCGGGCGATGG